>NC_052359.1:77558773-77858773 GCF_009727055.1 Benincasa hispida
GTATGTAGTATATGGATATAGAAGGGAAACCTTATCCTGGTAACGCTACGGATGTGACCCGCTTTGTGGAATGATCACAAGTGTAGTGACTTGTCACAGATGGTCTGATTCTGATCATTTGTGTTGGGGACATACGAGCGGGGGCGTCCTATACAAAGAGTTTGTATAAGACCTGACCACGAAGTGTTAATGTCTCGTTATATAACACCCTTCATGACAGAGACTTCACTTCACTAGAATGACCATAGGTAACATGACCTCAATCCTGAGTGAGTTGGGAACTCCTGTCATTGAGGGCGGTCCTTTGATTTGTATGGGTGCGAGTGGCCAGGTCGCCAATACAAACCTACCATTTTGGGGATTCGTCTGATTTGGGAGCTGGGAACTTAACTACACAAGATGAAATTCACTCCTTCCCCGAGGCAGAGGTAAGTAGATAGATAGTTCCCTTAAGTGCTGATTCCAAGGCTTGAACGATGTAGCGTTCACACCTTCCCTTGGCCCGAGAGGTGTTCACACATAGTAAGACTATGTTGTATTGTTCATTAGAGGAATCAGTGGTACTTAAGGAGTGAGATGTAACTACAAGGGCAAAACGATAATCTGGCTCAACTGTACTTACGAGCATCTGTGAAGGGTCATCATACTCATGATTGGTTATATCCGATGGACATAGAAATATATCTGTGGTAAGAAGAGTTCAGATATTGGTCTTTAGTGGAATGCCTGACAGTTAACGGATGGTAGATTTCATGGCTAAAGAGTTAGTCAGCTATTCGTGGACCGTTAAAGCTTCGAGCCACAGGTCCATTAGGTCCCCTGTGTATCTTCGATAAAGTCGAGAATCAGTGTTCTGGTTAATTTGAAATGTTCAAATTGACAAGAGAAAGTTCGATTATATATGATATAATTGGACTGGTTAATTATATATGATATAATTGGCTAAATGTATAAGATACATTATTTTGGAGGAAATTAGATATAAATATGATTTATATCAAGTAGAGGAGAAATTACTATAGTAGATATGTGATATCAAACTATAGGGTAAAAATATAATATGATTATATTTATTAATAATTTAATTGGTTAATTATATGATAATTAACCTAAAATCTCTCTTGGACGTGCGTTAGTGGGGAAACGGTATCGGTTATTGTAATCGATAAATAAAAATGAAATTTGTTTCATTTTGAAGGGTTTAGTTCGAAAAAAGATCGGAAGGTTTGCGTTGGTGTGAAAACGTAAATGATCGCTTAATGTCGAGAGCCTATACGATAGTCGCTCAGGGCCTAAACAATCGCATACCTCGTGCCTAAACGATCGCCTACCTAACACTTAAACGATCACATACTAAGTCCTAAACGATCGGTTAGCTTTCCTAAACGATTGTATAGTTTGTCATGTTTGCTAAACGATCGCCTACCTTTTTCTAAACGATGGTTCAGTAAAATCTACACGATCGTGTAGTTTCTTATAAGCGATAAGCATCTTGCTATGCGATAGCTTCATATTCTCTCCCACTTGCTTATCGCCTACATGATCAGTTCTTCCTCCTACCTTTACCAAACTCACCAAAGACCACGCTTTGGGTTCTCACTCCGAGAATACCTGGGGCTTCTTTCTGGTGGTGTCGTCCCCGCTGCGTTCGTATGTTTGCGGTTGTTCGTGCTGTTGTAGTCGACACATCTCTGAGCATTGGTTGACCGGGTATAGGTCTTCTGCTACGTTGAGTTCCATACTTTGAAAAGCATCTTCAACTGATATGAGAACTCTCTCCCTTGTTATTTTTTGTTCAAAGCATGTCGTTAATTACTGTTTGTTTGTATAACTGTGCATTTGAATGTATATGATGTATTTCGGTCATGGTGAAATTGGAGCGATCTGAACGCGCTCATAGATCTCTTCGTTAAGAGATATTTCATCATGATGTCTGATTAGAGAGAATATATGAGCCAGAATTGTCGATGGTATTCATCTGGTAGGTCGGTTCCACATCAAGAATTGAGGGAACCTCAAGGCAGTGGGAGGGTTACGAACCTGCCTAATCGCTATTTGGGTTTCACAAAAATCCTAGCTATAGTGACAAATGGCGACGTTGAGGATCCGTTGTTCTATAAAAAGGCAATGGAGGATGTTGACATGGATGAATGGGTCAAAGCCATGAATCTCGAGATGGAGTCGATGTACTTCAACTCGATATAGGATCTTGTAGATCAACTTGATGGGGTAAGACCTATAGGTTGTAAATTGATTTACGAGCAGAAACGGGGTTGATGGGAAGGTGCAAACCTTCAAGACTTGTGGCAAAGGGTTATACCCAGGTGGAGGGAGTCGACTATGAGGAGACTTTCTCACCTATTGCCATGTTAAAGTCGATCTGCATGATAGTGCATCGAGGTGACGTGATCGTCATGAAGATCGTCTCGGAGAAAAACGTTGCTGATTCGTTTATGAAGGCCCTCACGACTATAGTGTTTGAGGGCCACCTTCATAGCATGGGTCTATGGGACCGTCCACAACTAGACTAGGGCAAGTGGGAGATTTTGTTGCACTAGGTTTTTATGCCCTAGTTTATTGTTTTGTGCCTGTTTACTTGTACTCCCCACTTCGCTTTAGGACAAGTAGAAGATTGTTGGGGTTTGTGCCCTAAAGTCTCGTGCCCAGTAGTTTGTAAACAACTTTGTACGAACACTAGTGATGTATAATATGAATGATATTTACTTCACTACTTGACTTTGCACATTTAGATTTTACCACAAACCAATAAACAAGGGCATAAAAGCCTAGTGCAACAAAATTGATCACATACCTTCCTTGAAGAACCACAATGCTTGCTCTGATCTTTTTCACAAACGACTCAAAACTCAAACAGACTTTGAATACAGACTTGATAACGATTATTAGTGCCTAAAAAACACAGGGGTCTTTACAAACAACCACAAATATAAAAGCATTAAATCAAATCGAGGCTAACATCCACGAAAACATCCATAAATCCGCACATCCACAGTAATTTAACGATTAAACATTGTAGAAATACACCCACCAAGAATGTATTTGCAGTTCTCTTGTAGCAATGAATTGGAATACCAGAAAATCGGGTGCTCCGTTACCAATTGAAGGGACTCTTATTCAAGAGTACCTACGAGCGGAAGTGGATCTTTCCAATTCATTGTGACAAAATTACCGCATATACATTCAAACATATTTTCATAATGCTAAAGGGATCAAGAAATCATACTAGATGAAGATTTCTTCTTCACAGCGAGTCTGAATCCCAACCGTCTACCTCGAACAGTCACCACTCGGACAGATGGAAACGGAGAAGCCAACACCATTTAGAGCCCTCAATATTCTAAGAGTGAGAATCCAAAGTGTGGGCTTTGTTCAGATTTGGTAGAGGGAAGGAGGAAGAGAGATCGTACACAACGATCAAGCAAGTGAGAAATGCAGTCGTCTATCGCATAGACAATATACTTGATCATTTAGGTAAAATATACGATCGTGTAGTAAAAGTAAGCGATCATCTATAGGATCGTGTAGGAAAAGGGTGAGCGATCATCCAAAACGATCGCGTAGGAAAAACTAAGTGATCGTCTATACGATCGTTTAGTAAATACCGGGAACTAAGCGATCGCTTAGGAAAAAGGTAAACGATCGATTAGGTAATAGGGCGTGACGGTGTAATAGGTATGCGATCGCTTAGAAATATCGTATATGTAAGCGATCGTGCAATCTCTATCGTATAGGCACTGATTTTCTAAACGTTGACACTATCTTTTTCAAAATACCTACGCACACCGAGATCAACACACCGTCTGCTATTTATAATGCACTCATCCATTATTTTAAACGAAGAGGCGCCTTTCCATTTCCTTTATACCCGTCCAATGAATGTAACCTTATCACATTCATAACTTATAAATTAATATCACATATTAATTATAATATTTTTTCTCTATTAGATATAAATCATATTTATATCCAATTTCCTCCAAATTAATATATCTCATACATAAAGTTGATTATATCATATTTAATTAAGTCGCTTAATTATATCATATATAATCGAACTCCCTCTTATCAATTTGAACATTTTAAATTGCCAAAAACGGACTCTCAACTTGTATCCAAGCTACCAAGGGGAGCTTATGAACCTATAGCTTGAAGCTCCAATGGTATGTGAATAGCTGACTAAACTCTTTCGTCACGATATCCACCATTTGTTAACTGCCAGGCATTCCACTAAAGACCGACAGTTGAACTCTTCTTGCCATAGATATATTTCTATGTCCATTGGATATAACCAATCATTAGTATAATGACCCTTTACAAATGCTCGTAACTACAGTAGGCCAATTTACTGTTTTTCCCCTGTAATACATCTTCCTCCTTAAGTACCACTGATCCCTCTAATGAACAATACAACATAGTCCTACTATGTGTGAACACCTCTCGGGCCATGAGAAGATGTGTGCGCCACATCGTTCAAGCCTTGAAATCAGCTCTCAAGGGAGCTATCTATCTACTTACCCCTGCCTCGGGGAAGGAGTGAATTCCATTTTGTGTAACTGAGTTCCCAGCTCCCAAATTAGACGAATCCCCAAAATGGTAAGTTTGAGTCGGCGTTCTGGCCACTCGCACCCATGCAAATCAAAGGACTGTCTTTAATTGCAAGAGTTCCCAACTAACTCAGGATTGAGGCCCTGTTACCTATGGTCATCCTAGTGAAGTGAAGTCTTAGTTATGAACGATATTATATAATGAGACGTTAACACTTCATGGTCAGGTCTTATACAAACTCTTTATATAGGACACCCTCGCTCGCATGTCCCCTACACGAATGATCAGGATCAGACTATCTGTGACAAGTCACAACACTTGTGACCATTCCACAAAGCGGGCCGCATCCGTAGTGTTACCAGGATAAGGTTTCCCTTTTATATCCATATACTACATACCATTTTGGTTATCATTCAAGCCATGATCCACTTGTATGTCACCACATACATGCTTGAGTCACATACAGATAACTAGGGATTTTATGTTTATTGGTTTGTGGTAAAATCTAAATGTGCAAAGTCAAATAGTGAAGTAAATATCATTTATATTATACATCACTAATGTTCTTACAAAGTTATTTACAAACTACTGGACACGAGATTTTAGGGTACAAACCCCAACACATATGACTGTCCTGTTTGAAGTATGTTATAAGTATGAACATGATCTTATTTTATAAGAATGTATGAGCATAATCTAGATCTTATTCAACATGTATGAGAATGTATGAGTTTTATGTTATGTTTTATGTGTGAGACTCTATTATATGATGCATCATGTATACATTAGTGATAGTTGTCCCCTACTTATAATCATGTACCCACTAGAGGCTTGTGTTTTCTTTGGGTTTCACTAGAGGTTAGTGTCTCCTTCGAGATTTAGCAGAGGTTAGTGATCTCCTTAGGAATTTCATCAGAAGTTAGTGATCTCCTTCGAAATTTCACTAGAGGTTTGTATATCCTTCAAGATTCACCAAAGGTTAGTGTCTTCTTCAGGATTTACTAGAGGTTAGTGTCTCCTTAAGGATTCACCAAAGGTTAGTGATCTCTTTCAAGATTTCCCCAGAGGTTAATGATCTCCTTCAGGATTTCATCAGAGGTTAGTGATCTCCTTTAGAAGTTCATCAGAGGTTTGTATATCCTTCGGGATTCACAAGAGGTTAGTGATCTCCTTTGGGACTTCACCAGAGGTTAGTGATATTCTTTAGGATTTCACTAGAGATTGTGGGTACATCTCACCTACGGTAAGCTAGGTTAAATTATTCACTAGATGGTCATCCATGAGAAAGTAAAGGTTTATGCATGTCCCATTAGATTATAGAATTTATAGGACATAAATGCTTAGCTTGACCTTGATAGTGGGGTTACTTATTGAGTATTTTATACTCATTGTTTATCATGATTTTTGTTTCAGGTAAAGGTAAGAACACCCTGGCGAACGACAAGCGAAATCTGTGATCGAGCCACTAAGACCAGTCAAATGCTTATGCTTATGTCTTTTCTATGTTTCATGATTTTAAACTTAGACAGTTGTTGAATTTAGAAAAAATTCAGTTTTTGCACTTTTGGTTGTTTTGGATGATGTTTTCTAGGGATGTTTAATTTTCTTAAGGGTACTTTGTTAAATGATTTTTAGTTTTTATTTTTAATAATAGTTAATTATTTTATGGAATTTACTTGGTTTTTGCCAATTTATGAAAAGTTCATCTTGAGGTGAATGCGTGTATATTTAAGAATCTAGTACAAATCCTAGGGGATCGAGTTGTTAAAGTTGTTATCAGAGTCCATGTTTTAGGTTCTGTAGACTGACTTTCTATGTAAGTCCGGATAGTCCCTACGGCCCAGTAACGGATTCATCGTCATCACCAGGTATATCTTACAAGTAAAAGTTTTCAGTATGTTATGCATGAGATTTAGCTTGATTTAATGGCTTAATAGACATGTTTTTAAAATGAGGGATCTAGTAAGAACTGATTTTGAGTACATGTTAGGTTATGACACTTAAACTCAGGGTAAAAAGGAAGGTTAGAGGAGGGGTTCAAGACCCTCAAGTTTGGGATACCTTAGTCTAGGACCCTTTCGCATCGAGAACGCAAAAGGATAGAACCAGTGGGAATCCGAATGTTCTGGTAGCTCCGACTCTACCTAGTGCCCAAGTTATGAGGAGGCAATGACAACACAAATTATAGAAGCTGTTACATCATCTTTGATGGGGAGGATACAAGAATTGATCCACAACGCAGTGATAAAACAAGTAGCTCAAGTGAATTGGGCTCAGTAGGTACCGATACAACCAGTGCAGGTGCAACGAATTCAGTCCCAGAGCCACAATGTATAGAACTTGTCCCTTGAAGCCAAGCACTTGAGAGATTTCAGGAAATTCAACCCTAGTACCTTCGATGGGTCACTGAAAAATCCTATTTGTCCTCCATCGAAACAATTTTCTGTTACATGATGTGTCTAGAGGACTAGAAACCCAGCGCACATTTTTTATGTTGACAGATAATGCAGAGATATGGTGGCGTTCAATGGAAAAGATGATTAACACCAACGGAGGGCTAACATCATGGGATTGGTTTAAAGAGAATTTTTATGAAAAATACTTCTCTGCCAACACACAATACAACTGAAGGAACTCGAATTATAGAGGACCTTTGAGTGGAAGCGGATCGTTCCAAACTCCATTGTGAAAGAACTCAAAAATTTACAATCATACTAAAATAGATTATGCATTAACTTTAAATTACAACATGCTTCAAATCAAATACAAGGGATATGAGAAATAATACCTTTGAAGAACCCTTTCAAGCATTTCCCTCGATCAAACTCGAATGCAACGATCAAGAACTCGAACTCCCTCGAACACCAGAACGAGTATAAACTTGATCCTCGAACAGAGGGATACTACTACAAGATTACCTTGGTATTTTCGGTGTTAGAATCCAAAAGTTGTGGGCTCTGGTAAAGTTGGTTTTGGAGAGAGGGATGGATTGGAGTAAACGATCGAGTATGTGATCACACAATCGTGTAGTAGATGAAGTCTACCGCATGGACTTGATGTTCAATTGTTTAGTAAAGAATACTATCGTATAGTAAACTCGATAGTCAATCGTGTAGTCACTCGATTTGTTATCTGATAACTTGTGTCGTTCTTTGAGATTTTTTAAATAAAATTTCTTTTATCTCAATTTGCCATAAAACCGTGTATAACCACCCATTAAGGTCGATAGAAAAAGAAATATCAATTATCAAATAATTAATAAATTATAAATAAATACAATAACTAACTTATCATATTATATTTATAACCTATAGTTTTAATATTGCATCATATGCAACATATCAACCATAGTTCTTTTCTATTTTATGGCATTTAATATAAATCATATTTATATTAACTCCTCCAAACAAATAATAATGAATCAAATACATCATATCAATTATATCATATATAATTTAATTAATTTAATTATATCATATATAATCAAATTCCCTTTTGTTAATTTGAACATTTCAAACTAACCCAAAAACTGATTCTCAACTTGAATTAATTGAGCTACCAAAGGGATCTTATGGACCTGTAGCTTGAAGCTCCAATGGTACGTGAATAACTAACTAAACTCTTTAAACACATTATCCACCATTCGTTAACTGTTGGACACTCAACTAAAGGCCGATACCCGCATTCTTCGCACTATAGATATATTTTTGTGTCCTTGGATATAACCAATCAACAGTGCGATGACCCTTCACAAATTGCTCGTAAGTACTATTGGGCCAAATTACCATTTTGCCTCTGTAGTTACATCTAACTCCTTAAGTACCATTGATTCCTCTAATGAACAATAAGTCATAGTCCCACTATGACCGAGTTCTCTCTTACCAAGAAAGGATGTGGCCACCATGTTTAAGACCCGAAATCAGCTCTTAAAGGAGCAATTTATCTACTTACCCCTACATCGAAAAAGGAGTGAATTCCGTCTTGTGAAGCTGAGTTCCCAGCTCTCCAATCAGATGAATCTCTAAAATGGTAGGCTTGTTGAGTTTGCAATCTAGCCACTGTCACCCATACAAATCAAAAGACCACCTTCATGAGCAGGAGTTTACAACTCATTCAGGATTCAGGTCATGTCACCTATGGTCATCCTAGTGAAATATAAGTCTCTATTATCAACAATGTTATATAAAGAGACTAATCATTTCGTGGTCTGGTCTTATACAAACTCTTTGTATAGGATACCCCCGCTCGCATGTCTCTACATGAATGATCAGGACCAGATCATTTGTAGCACTTTACAACATTTGTAACATCTAGAATGCGGGCCGTATCTGTAGTGTCACCAGGATAAGCTGGCCAACCTTATCTGTCTACTACAGACCATTTAGGTTATTATTTAAACAAGATCTACCTGTATGTAGAGACATACTTGTTTAAATTTACATAAATAACCTCGGATCTTAATTTATTGGATTGAGTAAATGCTTATAAAATAACACTTATTTTATTAATAACAATATGTTTATATAGAGTTTACAAACTACGAGATTACAAGGAGATTTAGGACATCATTCCCAACAACAACAAGGAAGTTGAATTCCTGAATTTGATGCAAGGGGTTACGTCAGTGGAAGAGTATGAGCAGGAGTTTGACAAGTTGTCCCATTTTGCCCCTAAGTTGGTGAACACTAAGGTGGCAAGGACATAAAGGTTTATACAAGGCTTGAGAAGCAGACTATGAGGTATGGTGCACGCTTTTGTCCTCAAGACCTACGTTGCAGTGTTGCGGGTAGCCGTGAAGATTGACGTTGATTCCCAAGAGGTGGTTGAGTACAGGAGGTCATTGGGAGTAGGGACCTCTGCAGGGCAGAAAAGGAAAGTAGAGTAGAAGACTTATGAGCCTCAGTAAAAGAGTTGAAGCACAGATAGAACTCTATGACATTAGGAGCATCAGGGCTCCCAGATTTTAATGTTTAGAGAAGATAAGCCTAATTGTTCGTCTTGTGGGAGACATGTCACACCCCTCCTAGATTTCCTTTTTTACGTACAAGGAGATGTGACTGCAATAGTTACCAATCCTCTCGCTGGCACTTACTGCCTACTAACCTGATTAACTTGACTTAGAACACTGAAATGCATATATACTCAGCCATATACTTAAGACAATAGCATTCATTAACAAATTTCTACCTTACTCTTCAATAATACAACTTATATACTTTGCATAAGTAGAGAGCCCAAAACACTCAACTAGTCCCTACATGACATAATACATGCGTACTACTTTATACATAACTCACACTTAGACTTTCTAATAATTTGGTCTTGAGCGGTAGAGCAACAACAAAGTCGTCTTCTGGGGAGTGACCGCTACCTGTGGAGAAAACATTTAAACAGGTTGAGCTAGAAGCCCAGTGAGTGACCAATCTTTGAAACATAAAAGACATACATATCAATCATGCTTAACAAAGAAGTCATGAACTAAAAACTGTAGTTGAAAACTGAGAATTTAGTCAAACAAGTATTTACATAAAACTTTTCAACACATAATTGAACATACATAGGCATCATAGACATCAGCTCTAGGAGGCCCCTAAGCCTCAACTTCCACATTAAACATTTTTACAAGAGAGAGACTCCTCTGGTTTGCTCTTGAGCATAACCTTACTGAACTAAACTTAGTTGGGAGAGGAATCCTCCGACCCAACTTTCACTATAACCTTAGTCAAGGTGTGTCACTTCTGACCATTACTTATGTCTTTAACTGTAATTCAACGAACAACTTCCATAAAACTTGAAGAATAAAACATAATAGCATTCTGTCAATACTTCCTGAATATCAGTTGAGAACGAGCATTCATCGCTCAAGCTCCCAACGTCTATATCAGGCCAAGACACCCATACTTCGACCTCAGATTACTGAAATATGGCCTAGAAGACCCATACTTCAGCCTCTCAAATATGGCCTAGGGTATACTTTGGCCTCTCATTCAGAACTTTCTACGTTCAGTGGAGTTACTAAGTACCATCAACACCTTAGGTACTTCCTAGACACCTTCCATGCTTTGAATATTCGGCTTACTAAAAATATATCATGCTTTAAAATCATATATATTATAAATCTTTTGAAACATAGCTTTAAGCTTAGCATTTGTAGAAACTTAGCTATAATCTTTAGAACGCATGCTTCAACATAGAATACTTGATCTGAAATAAGACTAACATATCACTTTGGCATGCGATAAATCAATTACATATTTGAGGAAAATGCTAAGCAATCTCATGAAACTTAATTGCTTGAAAACATATAAACTTATCAACAATTTTCATTGAAATCGCATGGCTTATCATTCTTCATAGTTCTTGCTAATGCGAAGCCATCTCGACGCATAACATTCTTCATTAACAAGTTTTACTGAAACTTGAATTCATCTCCTGGGATGTGGCTCCTCTATCCATCGCCTTCCCAGTCCTACTGGCCCTATGTGTACGTAGCTAGATCCTATCATCAACCGTCTCTAAGCTCAGATACCACTTTGAGGTATTGAGTTAAACATACTTTGCTAGGAGTTCTTCACATAAACATCACACTTAGCTTTGTCTTATAGACTTAGCTTTCCCTAATAGCATGCGCTAACCATTCATGTTTTGTATGGGCAACATACTTTATAAGCACTAGACAATAATCACTTAAGAACATCATGCTTGGACCATACCTATCCATACTTTATAAGTTATTAATCTATCAAGCATTCATAAACATCAATAAAGTAAATAGCTTGGCAAATGTTTGAGTTTGGCTATCAATAAGTAACTTTCATTAAAGCATGACTTGCTAAATCATTCATAAACATTTGTAAACATTAGAGTCACTCACAATCTTTGGTAAATCCTTTTAAGATTGATGAGCTTCTCTTACTAATGCCAATCCAGTGAACATATCAAAATACTTTAGTTACTAGCCATGGTCTCCCTTTTTAGACTTGTTTTCAGAATTAAGCTCACAATTATTCCTTTCGCATTCAATTCTTCGTAACTTACCTTAGGGCGTCGGGTACTTAGTCGAATTTAAAAGGGCTTAAACTTCAGCTGGTCGCCTCCTTTCTAATGCCCACACCCAATACTTAGTAGGATTTGTGGGATACCAAACCCACGTTGAGCAAGTAGTTGCCTGTTCGCCCAACAAATTCCAGAATTAGCTTCTAATGTCAATAACTCGAAATCCAAAACTCATTTTAAGAAAATTCCTTTTTTAAACATGCTCATCATTGTGCTAACAATGTTACCTAAATCTATCAGCATAAAACTCTCCGTGGTTTGATCTAGAGCTTTAAATCTTCCCCAAAGGCTCTAAACTGCGAAGCTGCCTGCTTGTTCAACACTTTCTAGGTTTAGTTTCCAAAATATGTAACTCAAACCACAGACCTTATCTTGAAAAGTTCCTTATACAAACTTACTCATAAAGGTGATAACAATATTACCTTAAATTTTCAATTTGAGATTCCATGTGATTCAGTCTGGATCTTGATTTCTTTGTCGACGGCCCGGATTCACCCAAAATGGAACCCATCATTACTTCCTTCATTCTCTAGCCTTCTTCCAGTGAGACTTCCGTTCAATGGCTTGATTTCAAAAATTAGACTCTCAGAGCTTTCCAAAGGTACCAAGATCGCTTGATTTTCTCAAAGAAATCGTCCAAAACCTGCTCTTGAAGTTCCCTCTTTCTTTTTTATACCACCGCCCAACCTTCTACATGAAATCTCCTTAAGCCACCTCACTCACTAGTGGAGATTAAGGACTAAGGTTAAGCCAACTGTCCGAATTACTTAGGGTTTAAAGCTGAACGCTTCGTGAAAAACTCGATACTCGAAGAAAAACCCGATGGTATCTTGGTAAATACTCGATGGAAAATTCAATGGTATTTTGGAAAATACTCGATGGACAAACTCAATGCTCGAAGGGATACTCGATGATCGATGGCTTGCTTGATGCACGATCCTTCCTCTAACAGATATACTCGATGCTCGATCTTTCCTCAATCGCACATACTCGATACATGATCCTTCCTTGATCGCACATACTCGATGCTCAATGGAATTTACTCGATGTCTGCCTTGTGTTTACTCGATGCTTAGCCACCATTTCCACAACTAACACTTAGCCAAAATTTCTTTTTGCAAGGCTAGCTTATTAAACACTCGAGAGACAAGTTTCTCATACTGAAATGTTTCCCTCTTCATTTCCTTATCCTTAAACATAATTAAGTGAGGTAATTAAAACTCAGGTTTTACAAGACGTCACTAGGGGCATTGTCTACCCGGTATTAGAATTTGTTTTTGGTGTGACCAGGAAGGGCACGTGTCTGAGAAGTGCCCCAATAAGAATGCATCTAATAATGTTAGCCAATCTACGAGCTCAAATTAGGGGGCTTCGAGTCGTCAACATCAGTAGGGTCAAGTTTATTCAACCACTAGGCAGCAGGCCAAGAAGTTTGGCACCGTGGTGACAGGTATACTCCCAATCTTAGGACACTATGTATTGGTTTTATTTAACTCTGACTCATTTCACTCTTTTATATTATCAACATTTGTAACACATTCTATGTTAGAGTTAGAACCTTTAAATTATGTCCTCTCAGTTTCTACTCCATCAAAAGAAATTACGTTAGCTAAAGAAAAGATAAAAGCATGTCAGGTTGAAATAGAAAATCATACACTAGATGTGACCTTAATAATTTTAGACATGTGTGATTTTGATGTGATATTGGATATGGATTGGTTGGTTACTAATCATGTCAGCATAGACTGCTCCTGTAAGGAGGTGATTTTTAACCCTCTTACGGAAGTCTACTTTAAGTTGAAAGGGGCTAGAACCGTGGTCCTACCCAAAATAATTTCAATTATGAAAGCCAATGGATAGCTTAATCGAGGTATCTGAAGTATCTTAACCAATATGGTCGACACCAAAGAAGCTGACGTCTTCTTGACTTCAGAGCAAGTGGTATAGATTACCCTGATGTTTCTCTAGAGGATCTCTTAATGTTGCCACCACATAGAGAGATAGACTTTACAATCGAGTTGGAGCAGGGCACAACTCTTATCTCAAAAGCTCTATATAGAATGACCCTAAAAGAGTTGAAGGAGCTCAAGATTCAGTTGCAAGAGTTTTTGGATAAGGGTTTTATACGCTCTAGTGTGTCATCTTGGGGTGCATCGGTGCTATTTTTGGAAAAGAAAGATGGATCATTGCGCCTCTGCATTAACTATAGGGAATCAAATAAAGCAACTATAAAAAATAAGTATCCACTTCCTAGGATTGATGATTTGTTCGATTAGTTTCAGAGAGCTACGGTATTCTCCAAGTGTTGGAAATGTTCTAAGACTCATAGTTCGTAATTTTAGAAACATGTTATATTTTATCAATAAAAGTATTCTGTTATAAAATCCAATAAACGAATCCAGGACTACAGTATGAATACTTTAACATCATGTAGAGACATAAAAGAGGATCAAGTTATAGTATATAGCCTAAAAGGTCTATAAGTATATGGATGAGATTGGGTACCTTGTGCTAGGGATACTATAGATGCGGCCCACTTTGTATATTGATACAAAAGATGTGATCTCGAAATCGTTCATGTGGAGACATGCGAGTGGAGGCATCATATGCAAAAGATGTTTGCATAAGACCGAACCAAAATAATCACTTTTCTTTATAATGACCATTTACTGTTAAAACTGACTATTCTAATTCGATGACCTAAGGTAACTCGATCTTAATTAGCTACATATGAACTCTTGTTTATTCTGGATTATACTTTGATTTTCATTAGTGAGAGTAGTTCAAAACCACTGCTCAATAAGCCTCCAATTTTAGGGATAAGATCAGATAGATAGTTGGGGATATAGTCTTGCAAGATAAAATTCACTCCTACCCATTTTAGGGTTAGCAGATAGGTTGTTCCCTTAAGTACTAATTCCTGGTCTTGAACAAAGGGATGCCCTCTCATGAAAGAGAGTGACAAGGCTTATTAGTTGGACTATAAACCAATTGTTTAATAGAGGATCATGGTGACTTATCTGTAAATACGAGCGACATGTGACTGACTATGGTTAATCAAATGGATAGAAATATATCTACAGTGAAGAGAGTGCAACCACCGATGGTGTGTCTCGATGGTTAACGGATATTGATTAATTCAGATTAAAGAGTTTAACCAATTAATCTCAAATTATTGGAGCTCATGATCTGTAGGTCCATAAGGTCCCTCTACTAGCTCGTAAAAGATTAAACCTTGGATTAGAATATTGAGCGAATTTGTAACGTTCCAATTCAAAATTAAGGTTTGAAATTTGAAATGTTCAAATTTCAATTTAGGGTTTGGATAATTATATTTGATATAATTAACATTTAGTTTTGTTGAAAATTAAACGTAATTGGAGAGTTCAAAATATTTAAATAATAATTTAAATATTTATTACATGAATAGGATTCGTGTTTGAATTAGGTGTTTTATTAATTTTATATTTGATATTAAATTATTTATTTAATTAATTAAATATGTTTAATTGATTAATTATTTAAATAAATCATTTTAAATTTCTAAAATTCAATTTTAGAATTGAATTTTAGTTTTTGTCTAAATTAATTTCAAAGTAAAACTAATTAGATTTAAAAATAAAATTAAAATGATTTTTAAATGTTGAAAGTGGATTTACCCAATTTCAATTTCTTAGTGGATTTTCCATATTTTAACACCTTGCCCACTATCTAAGTGTGAATTGAAGTGTCAATTAGCTGGATTAGTAAGTGCTTGCATGAATTAAGTTGATAAATACTTCAGTTTTCAGATTGAGGTTCATGCAATATGAATTTTCAAAAGAAATTCTGATTTTTACTTACTTTAAAAACCCTCTCCAATCTCATCTCCAATTGCTCTCAATTTAGAGCTTCCACCACTCAATCCAAGGCTGAGAATAGTAGAGAAGATCCTCTTGGTTGTCTACTAGAGATTTGGAGATCTAATTCGTCGAGATTGTAAGGTTTTGAAGTGAATCTTCAAAGGTATACATGATGAAGCTCTTTTTTTTTGGTTAAAATTTGTTTTTCAGCATGCTTTATACTCAAATTAAGTGTAATTATAGTACTTAATGATTCTGCTAGCTTCCGTTTTATGCATCTTTACTCTATCAACTAGTATCAGAGCACGATTTAAGCACTCAGTTAACATTAATTTGAGTTTGGTGGGTGAAATTCTAACAATACATGTTTGGGTGATTGATATGGTTTTAATTCAACGTCAGCATTAGATTTCTCTTTGATTCAGTTGTTAAATTTGTAATTGGCTCTTGATTGATGTGCTTAGTTGTGTGCTTGAGAGTCTGTAATTTTATTGGAGTCAATAGAGTTGAAACTAAGTTGTAATTGAAGATTAAAGCAAGCAAACTCAGCTGCATAAAAAGGAGAAGAAGCCACTGCCATGCAGTGTTGCGACGCTGCCCATACAACGTTGCAATGCTGTTCTTCCTAAAGCCCAGGCGTTGCAACGCTGGGATAGAATGTTGCAATGCTGCTCATCCCAGCCCAGAAATGCACGTTTGCAAATTGGTTCGCTGGAGGAGTCTGGTTCGACCATTTTAGCTTCTTTGGGTCCCATTCAACCATTTTTGGACCAGTTCAGCCTCTTTTGGAGCTTTGAAGGGCCGTTCGAGTGGTTTGGATCGATTCAAGCAGTCTATAGGCTTCTTCAAGCTGTTTTTGAATTAGTTTTGCAATAAATTAGTTTTTGCTTGCTTAGAATGCCAAAGTTGGTCCATATCAATATTGTTTAAATATTTTATGCATGTAATGTATGTTATATTTAAATTAAACATGTATGTGCATATTGTATGCCATGTAGATTAAAATCCCACCATTGAAAAGCATTTTCATACATTAATATATGTTATAAATTGGTTAAATGTATAAAGTATGCATGATTAGGGTTTCATAGGTTTAATATAATATGTGAATGTTATAACTTGTCTATAATTTTGTAAGAGTTATAAAATGAATTAGACTTTTAAAATCTATAATAAAGATAAAATGTATATTCACTTAGGTTTAATAACTTGTTTAATAGTTAAAATAGGTCGTTTTCTTATAAAACACGGTTACAAACTCAATCGGTCTATAATCCTTTCTAAGGCGGGAGGTATTTAAGTTGACGATTTACGTACAACTTCCTATATGGGGATTTTAGCTGAATTGCTGAGTGTTGTTAACTGATTTTATGAGCATGCATGAGCGGTGTGCGGTAACAAAATGGTTATATCTCTTAGATATTGTAGATTAAATCCAAATATAATACTTGGATAAACCACATAGATTTAGGATGTTTTTTAGCTGAAATATACCTAAGTACAAGAGATACTTAAATAATTAGAACACTTCAGTGGAAGATTAATAAAATATACACTATATTATTTTTAGCTCTCACATCCTGACAGGCTTGAAACTTTTGTCGTTAATAAGCTTCAAACTTGATCAAAAGAAAATTTGTATATACCGTACTACTTCTATTACTACTGAAACGTAACAACAATGGTAAGTCTGAGTCGATCCACAGAGAAGCCTGATTTGTTTTGTTAAATTAATTTTCTAACTAGAGCGGTAAATAGGGGGTTTTGTGTAGAAGAGATATAAGCATGAAATTAAAATAAAAAAGGTAAATGCAATATAGAATAGAAGTCTATCTAATTTCTAGAACAAGAGAGTTTCTTATGCAATTTCTTTCATTAGGCATCAATTAATTACACTTAATCTGTCAACCCCTCAACCTATTAGAAAATTTAATAACCCAATTTGTCAAATTCGATATTAAACCAAATTAGCCCTAATTCAATTTACAACTCTTCCTTCTTAGTGACATACAAGTTAAAACTGAATTGCATTACGAAAGGGTTCAATTATTGAGATATACTACAAGCCGGAAAAGCCATATCTTATAGCATGATATATTTGAAAAATATTATATTAGGGCATACATGCAGTTGGTCAGAAAAAGTCTAGACTTTACACAGGTGTTTCTAACATGCGCAACTAAATCAATCAATATACTCATAGGCTATGGAGATATTGCAAACAAGAATTTCAATAAACTAATTTGTTTGATCAATTTATAAAAATCCATTAAGATTCAATCAAATCATCCTAAAGAGTTCACAACAATTCAATTAAATTAATTAGAAAACCTTCAAGAAAATCAACATAGGGCTCTTGCTCAAATAAATTAGATAGGAGTTATCTCTTAATTTATAGACAAATCCGAGATACACATCCAATCCGTCGATTACAACCAAAAACAAAAAGAAGAACTAACCTAAAGACACTAAATTCTGAAGGGAAAGGAAGAAGAATGAAGATTAACTTCGGCCTCCATCAATTCAGCCCTCAAAAGTTAGCATGAATTGACCTAAAATCGAAGGAGGTTATTTATAGAAAATGGGACAGCGTCACAACGCTAGAACTAGCATTGCAATGCTGAGGCAGCTGATCATGAGCGTCAGGGCGGTCTCCTCGTCCGTCAAAGCTCGTAACATTGCAAAATGCTAATAGGTAGCGTTGCAACGCTACTGATTTTGTCTTACAGCGTTGGGCGATCATTAGGCCAAGCCAAACCACTAGTGTTGTGATACTGAAGCAGGCGCACTTTGGTTTTTTGGACTCTTTTGAAGCCCGGATGCTCAAATCACCTCCAAATTTCTTCAAATTAACCTGGTTAGCTCCAAATTGCCAATTCTACCTCTTGCTGTACCTACAAAATAGCGAAATAACCACGTAAAATTTGATAACGAGCCAAAATTAAGCTAGGAATAATAACTCTTTTTGACAGCTATCAAATACGCCCTTAAGAGTTCATACCATGAGATCCATGCTCGATTTTGTATCTCCTTTACCGCAACTATTCCATTCGGAAAGTGTTTGCATGGGTCAATAACAAGGTGAATAGGGGAAGTAGTTCATAGTAAGTGGGTGCAGGAAATGTATCAACATATCCTACAGTCTCTTCCATTAGTTTGAACCGTGAGATTCATATGTTGCGTTTGTTATTGTTTTTAGGCGGCACTAGCTAGTCGTTGTTACAGCGACTGATGACATGCAGAAATGCATGTCTTCTTAGGCCTTTTATTTAGAATTATGAAGGCTATTAAGCAAAATATGCGACAATTATGTTAGGAATTCATGACAAAATGAGTTTGTGGCATTCAGCATTGAGAATCTCGACTAACCCATTATTATGCGTTTTTACGCGTTCAATTGTCTATTGTAGCTAACACAGGAAGTGGACGCAAATGCGGAGGCCGGGCTACCGCATAGACGACCGCATGCGGAGAAACTCTTCATCACAAAGGCGAATGCATACGATCAACACATGGGTGTTGCGGTGATCAGCCGCATGCATCCATCCTATAGGAGTTGTGATATTAAGCAAATGCAGTCATCGTGTAGAAGTTGCGGTATTAAGCAGATGCAGTCACTGCACGATTGCGGCTACACGATAACGCATAATAGAGGGATCAATACAAGGTTGGTGGAATGAACGCATCAACGCATATCTCGGGAAAATAAAAAGATGATGTTGGCATTTCACCTACCACGCCATTAGTAGCAGAGATTAAGAAAAGGACTAACTCACCGCGAATGTCAGAATCAGAGCAATCCATAAATGCTGTCGACGATCAATATCTATATATAGAAGCCACTGAGTATAATCTGTCTCTTATACACATCTAGATGTGTATAAGAGACAGAATAGAAGCCGTCGAGCATAATTTCAAGGAATCCAAGGTTTTCGCCTGAGGTTCGCCTTAGGGCGGATCCTTGTGATCCAGACGAATGCGTTAGAAGAAAAGCTTGAGAGTTCTTCATCTCCTTCATCCATTCCGAGTGACGACCGGAGCCTTCGACCGGAGCTAGATCTTAAGAGAATCAGTTCCACCACCCTTCCATGGCACCACCAGCAGCCTTAAAACACATCTGCTGGAAGCAAGACATTGCTTCCAGCTGGTCCTTTCATTTTCTCTTCTTTTCTTATATTGTTTTGTATTACATTTTGGGATTAAAGAATTAATACATTATGTGTCTAATGCATTTCTATGTTTCCTTCGATTCCACCTTCATATTTCTTTACTTAGCATCCTTAACTTTCATTGGATCACTTAGTGAGATTGCTAGAGTATCGCATACTTAGTCATGTGGATTAGAGATATGAAGCATGTAGCAAACCACCGAGAGGTGTGAGTTGCGTGAGTGTGTGAGAAAACCTTATTTGCTTAGTGCGAAGCTGTAGCAACGTCTGTCTATAGGCAGACGCAACACTTGTCTATGAGTAAAGTCAGCAACAACTAATTGCCCGGGAGGGTAAGTGGTTGGACGCATCAAACAATGTAAGTTATTGTTCACTAGAGATAGGAATAGTCTTACATCAGCCAAGTTTATGTGGTTACCTGGTCTTATGTATGCATCCATGATGCGTTATTTTATGTGATGAAATTATGGAAGGGAATGCGGTGATGGAAATGCATTAAGCAACAAGTTTTCTCAACAGAATCCAAGTATAAACCCCATTGAGTTTCCTGGTAAGTCCAGGGTCGAACTCAGGGACTAGGGTAAACAGTATGCGGTGATAATTTCTAATAAGACTTTGCGGTAACCAAATAATCATATAGTTGTTTTGGGTTGTTGTTTGCGGTATAAAATAAATATATGCGACGGATTGGAGAAAAGGTTAATTATGCGGTAGATACACTGAGTATGCAGAGGAACAGGTTAAGAAGGTCTTTAGCTAGCGTTTCCCAGGAATGCGTCAAACTATACGATCATGCTACACTCATGCGACAAAAAATCATTTTCCAATGCAAATGCGGTGCTCTAAGTTCTAGGATGCCTGTGTTGAATGCAATAATGTCCATAGAGATTATTTCTAAGTCTCTACTCTTTTCCTATGCGATGATGCAAGATGCACGCAAAGACAAGGTGACCGCACACAATCATATCCTATCTCTAGGATGCATGTGATGCGTTAATAGCAAACAGTGCTTATTTCTAAGCTTCTATCTCTTGATTATGTGTTCTAATCTGACTCTCCCGAGCCTAGATTTTAACCTGACTTTTCTAAGCCTAGATTCTATCCTTAGACTACCCTCCCAAGTATCCCTAATGGACGAATGAAGCATACATAATACAAGATAACTGCATAGAATGAAGATCCCCAGTTATGCTAAATAAGTACTTCTCAACCCATTCGACAGATTTAGCTACTCATGCGTAATAAACAGAGAGTGAACAGATATAAAGAAGTAAATTCCATTTCTATAGATAAGTTTAAGTAAAAAATGACAATAGCCTGATAGCAATCCCTTGCTTCCCAAGGCTTTTACACTGTCAACTCTATTCTGTTCAAAAGATATTCCTACTTTTACAGAAGCTGGCCCTCTCTTTGATCTCGATGCTTCCGACACTCTTCCAAGTTCACCGGAACGATCTCTTTGCACAATCTCGCTTCTTTCACTTCCGCCTTAAAATAAAAGAAAAACTAAGAACAAGGCTATTCTATCTAAAGGAAATTTCTCTAACTATCCGAACTCCTTTTCTGAAGGTTGCCTTTGGTATTTATAGAGCTTCGGGGTGAAAGGCGTCTTTTCTCTTATGATTGCACTGATGGGATGACTTTAATTCTCTTTCTGATGGGCCAAATATTTGTCACCGAAAAGCTGAGTGTACTTGCTATCGTTAACGGCTTGTTAACTTAATTCGGATTTGACTGTCATTAGCTTTCTATCCCATTGTGATTAATTATGCTTTTCACCTAGATGTACCCACCAAGTTGTCCCGGCTCTATGCGGCAATCCTTCTTGAGCAGATACTTACGAGCGCAAATCACCGCAAAGCCTTGTAGTAACGATGCGTTCAACCGTTGATTTCTCGTGATCGTATTTTTGCCTTGCGTCAATGCATATTCTACACAAAAATACAAAAATTAACTGTTTTTATGTGATGAACGCATGCGATCGTAATGTCATGAACTTAATTCTTTTTGGACGCAATCTTATATATTTTATCAACGTAAACCTGCATTGTTTAATAACTTAGTATTGTAATAACGTGCATTTCTACTCGTTATCAGTCCATCACATCTTTAGATCTACTTGAGAGAGAGTCTAAAGAAAGAACCTAAAACTTCAGAGAGCTAGGTTGGAATCGATGCTCGAGAGAGCTAGATTAGGTTTGTATAAGCAAGAATGGAGATTTAGGAATAATCTCCGTTTGCTATTATACAGCGTATGCATCCTACGGAGAGGACAATGACTGTGTCCAAAACGTAGGATATGGTGGTTGTATGCAGTCATCTCGACCCTTTTGCATATACATCGCATGCGTCTTAAATTAGGCTCTAGTGTGTGTAGCATGATCGCGTAGCTTGCGTTTGCCCTTGTGGTCACTTTTAAGGGTTGCGATGAAGACATCTTCACATTTTATCTATTTTTCCCATCCATTTGCTACGCATCAACAGTTGTTGTGTCTCTACCTCTCATTCATACTTCTTATTATGTTGTCTATTAGTTAAGAATAGAAGTAGTGTTAGCATAAAAACCCTTCCATCATTCTTTTATTCAATCGCCGCATACACATTACTGCATACGTCTAGCTACAAGTCCCCGAGTTCGACCTCAGATCACCCGAGAAACTTGTGTTCGCGTTATACTTGGCGTGAGCGCAAGAAAACTTATGACAGGAATGCATGGTCATCGCATACATTCGTTAACGTATAGTTCATTCCAACGCATGATAATCAACGCATGCATTAAGAACATGCATCGCATATTGCATTCATCTAATTTTAGTTATCAAGTCCTTGACGATTTGGTAATCTAATTTTTAGTCATCAGCGACCTCTCGGAGGGTTATAACATAGGATTCAAAACAACCCAAACTTCAGAAAGGATAGGGTTTCTTAGTTTCGATTGGAATATTCATACCGTTCTATGAAATCTGAAAATGGAGGGTCACACTTACAAGAGTTACTAAGTATTAGTAAATTCTTGATCGATAACGATAACTAAATGACTATAGGAATAAGAGTTATTCTGGATATAATATTTGGTCAAGAATGTCTTGCTTTAGTAAAGGAGTATTTTACTGCCCCTCGGTAGTATCTATTTTGACTCACTAAAGTATCATTGCAAAT
Source organism: Benincasa hispida (assembly GCF_009727055.1). NCBI lineage: Eukaryota > Viridiplantae > Streptophyta > Magnoliopsida > Cucurbitales > Cucurbitaceae > Benincasa > Benincasa hispida. The sequence continues at coordinate 77,581,566 of NC_052359.1, forward strand.
AAATAAAGAAATATGGGCACTTTATTACTTTTTCTAAAACTGGATTTAGATGCAATTTTCTCATAGAATTTGTTTATGTTTCAACATGTCAAACTCAATTATATAACTCTTAGCCTTCGATAAGTTCAATTGAGAGGGTTATTCAAATTGAAAGTCACCATAAACACAATACTGGTAGTTGGTGACTTGAGATTCATTTTAATAGAGGAATGTCCTCCTTTTCCAATCCTAATACAACTTGAAATGTTCGGGAGATCTATGACAGATGGGTTCGAGCTAATGAAAAAGCCAGAGCTATATTTTGGCAAGCATATTTGATGTGCTTACCAAAAAGCATGAAACCATGGTCACTACTAAAGAGATCATGGAGTTGTTGCAAGGATATTTGACAGCCGTCCTCATCAGGATGACATGATGCTATCAATTACGTTTACAACTTGGGTATGAAAGAGGGGACCTTTATTAGAGAACATGTCTTGGATATGATGGCTCACTTTAATATAGAGAAAGCAAACGGGTCTGTCATAGACAAGAGGAGTCAAGTGAGTATGATAATGGAATTACTTCCGAAGAGTTTTCTAACCTTTTTTACAAATGCAATAATGAATAAGATTGATTACAACTTGACAACTCTCCTGAATGAACTCCAGACTCATCAATCTTTAATTAAAAATAAAGAAGGGGAAGCAAATGTATTTTCCCAGAGGAAATTTCAAAAGCGTGCCTCATCTAGTTCAAAACCCTTTGAAAAGAAGTCTGGACCTTCAAAGGATAAGAGTATCCAAATGAAGAAAAAGAGAAAAGGGAAGAAACAAGCTCTTGCTACTAAGAGCAAGACGAAAGTTACAAATGGTAAATGTTTCCATTATAGTGTCGACAGACATTGGGAACACAATTGCCCTAAGTATCTTGCGAAGAAGAAAACCGAGAAGGCAAACCAAGGTAAATTCTATTTATTTATAATATAAATATGTTTAGTGGAAAGTTCTCACTTAACCTAGATACTGGATTCAAGCGCCGTTAATCATATTTGCACTTTCTTTCAAGAAACTAGTTCTTGAAAGTAGCTATCATAAAACATAATGACTTTTAAGATGGGAACAGATGATGTCATTTTAGCAGAAGGAATGGGAGACATCAAGTTATGTTTTGGACATTCCTACATTTTACTAGAAAATGTATATTATGTACCTAAAATGAAAAGGAACTTAATCTTTATATCTTGTTTGTTGGAACATATGTATGAAGTCACTTTTGATGTACATGAAATGTTTATTAGTTCAAAAGGTGTTCAAGTGTATACAACTAAACTTGAAAATAACTTGTATGTGTTAAAACCAATTGAGGCAAAAGCTATTTTAAATATAGAGATATTTAAAATGACAGAAACTCAAAATAAGAAAAGAAAGATTTCTCCTAACGCCTATCTTTGGCACTTAAGACTTGGTCACATAAATCTCAATAGGATTGAGAGATTGGTAAAAAAATGGTCATCTAAATCAGTTAGAAGAAATGTCTTTACTTCCATGTGAATCATGTCTTGAGGGAAAAATGACTATAAGATCTTTTTCAAAAAAAGTCTTAGAGCCAAAGAACCTTTAAAACTTATACATTTATACCTTTGTGATCCGATGAATATTAAAGCTCGAGGAGGATCTGAATATTACCTAATGCATTTATACCATATTATTCTAGATATGGCTATATTTACCTAATGCATCCAAAGACTAAGGGTGAGAACCTATTAGGTAAAAGGATAAAAACCCTTCGATCAGATCGGGGTGGTGAGCATATGGGTTTGCAATTCCATAACTATTTAGTAGAACATGGAATTCAATCCCAACTCACAACACCTGGTACACAATAACAGAATGGTGTAGCAGAAAGAAGAAATCGAACCTTGTTAGACATGGTTCGTTCAATAATGAGTTATACCCAAATACCTCAGTCCTTTTGAGGGTATACAGTACAAGCTATTGTACATATACTGAACATGGTTCCTGAAAAAGTGTTTCAGAAATACCGTATGAGTTATGGAGAGGACGTAAAGGTAGTTTATGTCACTTCAGAATTTGGAGATGCTCGGCACACATGTTTGTGAAAAACCCTAAGATGTTGGAACGACGTTCAAAGATATGGCTATTTGTAGGATACTTTAAAGAAACAAAAGGTAGTCTATTTTATGATCCTTAAGAAGATAAGGTATTTATATCAACAAATGCTACATTCTTAGAGGAAGATCACTTAGAAATCATCAAACTCGTAGTAAACTAGTATTAGATGAGATGTCTAGAGAATCTACAGATAAATCAACAAAAGTTGTTGATCAAACTTGTCTTTCAACAAGAGTTGTTACTCCATCACATCCTTTTCATGAATTGAGAATGCGTCGATGTGGTGGGAGGGTTGTTCAATAGCCTGACCGCTATATGCGTTTAACAAAAACTCATGTCATCATACAAGTAATGGAAGATGTGGATAAAGATTAGTGGATAAAAGCTATGGACCTAGAAATAGAGTCGATGTATTTCAATTCTATTTGGGATTTTGTAGATCAACCAGATGGGGTAAAACTTATTGGTTGCAAGTGGATCTACAAGAGAAAGTTAGACCAAACTAGTAAGGTGCAAACCTACAAAGCCAGACTCGTAGCAAAAGGTTTTACCTAAAAAGAGCGAGTAGACTATAAAGAAACCTTCTCTTCTATTTCCATGATTAAATCTATCAGAATACTTTTATCTATTGCTGCTTTTTATGATTATGAAATCTGGAAAATGGATGTCAAGAAACCTTTTTGAATGGTCATCTTGATGAAAGTATTTACATGTCTCAACCAAAAGGGTTTATTGATCAGGGTCAAAAGCAAAAAGTTTGCAAGCTTAATAGATCCATTTATGGATTAAAATAGGCATCTCGATCCTGGAATATAAGGTTTGACATTGCAATCAAATCTTATGGCTTTGAACAGAATGTTGACGAGTCTTGTGTTTACAAGAAAATAGTCAACAAGGCTGTAGTTTTCTTGGTCCATTATGTTGATGATATCCTGCTTATTGGGAATGAGAAAGGATAATGAAAGATTTAGGAGATACATGATATGTTCTTGGAATCCAAATTATTCAAAATCGTAAAAACAGAACGCTAGCACTATCTCAAGCATCTTATATTGACAAAATGTTGTCAAGATATAACATACAAAATTCCAAAAAAGGTATGCTACCTTTAAGACACGAAATTCATTTGTGTAAAGAACAATGTCCTAAAACACCTCAAGAAATTAAGGAAATGAAAAGAATTCCTTAAGCATCAGCAGTCGAGAGCTTGATGTACGCTATGTTATGTACACGTCCCCACATATGCTTTGCAGTTAGAATCATCAGCAGGTTTCAGTCCAACCCTGGACATAACCATTGGATTGATGTTATGAACATCCTCAAGTATTTTTGGAGAACGAGGGACTTTATGCTCGTGTATGGTCTTAAGGATTAGATCCTTACGGGATACACTGATTCTGATTTTCAAATTGATGTAGATTCTAGGAAATCTACTTCAAGATCAAAATTCACTCTAAATGGAGGAGCTATAGTGTGGAGAAGCACTAAACAGAGTTGTATTGTTGATTCCACGATGGAAGCTGAATATGTAGCTGCATGTGAAGCAGCCAAAGAAGTAGTATGGCTCAGAAAATCCTTGATAGACTCGGAAGTGGTTCTAAATATGCATCTGCCGATCACCCTGTATTGTGATAATAGTGGAGTAATTGCTAAATCAAAGGAACCTAGGAATCACAAATGCGAAAAACACATCGAGTGAAAGTACCATCTCATCAGGAAAATAGTACATAGAGGAGACGTGATCGTCACGAAAATAGCCTCTGAGGATAATCTTGCTAATTCATTTACGAAGGCCCTCATGGCTAAAGTGTTCAAGGGTCACTTGGTCGGATTGAGACTACGAGCTTCCTAAATCTAGGGCAAGTGGGATAAGTCAAGGGTATAATAATGCTCTAGTTTATTGTATCAACATTGTAGATTTGTATATATCTGTAACCCACTGAAGTTTTAGTCTAAGTGTGAAGTTGTTGGGAATGTTCTAAGACTCGCAGTTCGTAATTTTAGAAACATATTCTATTTTATCAATAAAAGTATTATTGCATTCTGTTATAAAATCCAATAAATGAACCCAAGGCTATAGTATGAATACTTTAACTTTATATAGAGACCTAAAAGAGGATCAAGTATATAGCCTAAAAGGTCTATAAGTATATGGATGAGATTGGGTACCTCGTCCTAGGGACACTATGGATGCGACCCACTTTGTATATTAATACAAACGATATGATCCAAAAATCGTTCATGTAGAGACATACAAGTGGAGGCATCCTATGCAAAAGATGTTTGCATAAGACCGAACCATGAAGTAGACACTTTTCTTTATAACTACCATTTACTATTAAAACTGATTATTTTAATTTGATGACCTAGGATAACTTGATATTAATTCTGAGCTATATATGAACTCCTGTTTATTCGAAATTATCCTTTGATCTGTATAGACGAGAGTAGTTCAACAACATTGCTCAATAAGCCTCCCTTTTTGGGGATAGGACTGGATAGATAGCTGGAGACATAGTTCTGTAAAATGGAATTCACTCCTACCCATTTTAGGGTTAGTAGATAGGTTGTTCCCTTAAGTATTGATTCCTAGTCTTGAACATAGGGGGCCCTACCCTCTCATGGTAGAAAGGGATAAGGTTTGTTAGTTGGACTATAAACCAATTGTTCAATAAAGGATCAGTGGTGATTTAAAGAGCAAGATGTATTTACAGGGGTAAAATGGTAATTTTGGCCTAGCTTTAAATACGAACGACCTGTGAATGATCGGCTTACTGATTATGGTTAAATCAAATGGACAAAATTATATCTACAATGAGGATAGTACAACCATCGAGCTATAGTGATGTGTCTCGGTGGTTAACGGATATTGATTAATTCGGATTAAAGAGTTTAACCGATTAATCTCAAAACGTAGGAGCTCATGATTTGTAGGTCCATAAGGTCCCTCTACTAGCTTGTAAAAGATTAAACCTTGGATTAGGATATTGAGCGAATTTGAAACATTCCAATTCGAGATTAGAGTTTGGAATTTGAAATGTTTAAGTTTCAATTTAGGGTTTAGATAATTATATTCGATATAATTAACGTTTAGTTTTGTTGAAAACTAAACAAAATTGGAGAGTTCAAAATATTTAAATAATAATTTAAATATTTATTAATAAGTTGGGTTCATGTTTGAACTAGGTATTTTATTAATTTAATATTTGATATTAAATTATTATTTAATTAATTAAATATGTTTATTTATTTAGCTAAATCATTTTTAATTTATAAAATTTATTTTTAGGATTGAATTTTAGTTTTTTTCTAAATTAATTTAAAGTAAATTTAATTAGATTTTAAAATAAAATTAAAATGATTTTTAAATGTTGAAAGTGGGTTTACCCTAATTTCAATTTCTTAGTAGATTTTTCCACATTTTAACACCTTGCTCACTATCTTAATGCTAATTGAAGTATCAATTAGCTAGATTAGTAAGTGTTTGCATGAATTAACTTGATAAATACTTTAGTTTTTAGAAGATTGAGGTTCATGCAATATGAATTTTCAAAAGAAATTCTTATTTTTACTTACTCTAAAAATCCTCTTCAATCCTATCTTTAATTGCTCTCAATTTAAGGTTTCCACCACTCAATCCAAGGCTGAGAATAGTGGAGAAGATCCTCTTGGTTGTCTATTGGAGATTTGAAGAATGGAGATTACAAGGTTTTGAAGTGAATCTTCAAAGGTATATATATTGAAATCCTCTTTTTGTTAAAATTTGTTTTTCAGCATGTTTTGTACTCAAATTAAGTGTAATTAGAGTACTTAATGATTATATTAGCCTCCGTTTTATGCATCTTTACTCTATCACCAAGATTGATCTTCGGTCAGGTTGCCATCAGTTGAGGATTAAGAACAACAATATACCTAAGACAACATTTCGTTCGAGATATGGACATCATGAGTACATTGTAATGTCATTTAGTTTGACTAATGCTTTTGCAGTATTTATGGATCTGATGAATAGGGTGTTCAAAGAATTCCTAGTTTTTATAGATGATATCTTGGTTTAGTCCAAGACAGAGGCAGAACACGATGAGTATTTACGAAAAGTTTTGGAGACTCTGAAGGCAAATAAGTTACATACCAAGTTTTCTATATGTGAGTTTTGGTTTAGGCAAGTGTTCTTTTAAGAACATGTGGTGTTAAAGGAAGAAGTATCTGTTAACCCTGCAAAGATTGAGGTAGTTAGCTGGCTATTATCGTCTATTGTGAAGGATTTCTCTCGCATAGCCATTCCTTTGATTCAGTTGACCAGAAAAGGAGCTTCCTTTGTTTGGAGTAAGGCTCGTGAAGACAGTTTTCAGGATCTTAAGCAAATAGAGAGAAGATGGGTCGAGAAGTTTCGTTATTTACAATGGAGCCTCCAAGAAAGGATAGGGATGTGCTAATGTAGCAGGGCAAAGTAGTTTCTTATGCCTCTCGTCAGTTGAAGAATCATGAACGAAACTATTCTACACATGATTATGAGTTGGCAATAGTTGTTTTAGCCTTAAAGATTTTTAGACATTATTTATATGGAGAGAAGATACAGATTTTCACCGACCAGAAGAGCTTAAAATACTTCTTCATTCAGAAGGAGTTAAATATGAGACAACGCAGAAGGCTAGAGTTAGTAAAGGATTATGATTGTGAAATTCTGTATCATCCAGGCGAGACAAATGTAGTGGCAGATGCTCTAAGTAGAAAGACAACCCATTTAACAACCCTGATTACCAAACTCATCTATGCAAGGATCGGAATGGGATGAGATTGTAGTAGCAGTGGGGGAATTCATTGCATAATTGGCACAACTGACGATGTAACCGACCATAAGATAGAAGATTATTTGTGCACAAGGCTATCCTTACCTTGTTGAGAAATTTCACAAGGTAGAGTCATGACAGGGTGGTGAGGACTCACTATCTTCAGATAACGGTCTTCTTTATCAAGGATGCTTGTGCATACCTACAGACAATGACCTTAAGAACAAATTATTATTAGAAGCTCATAGTTCCCTATTTTGATACATCCTAGCAGTGTCAAGATGTACCAGGACTTGAAATGTTGTTTTTAATGAAATGACATGAAAAAAGAGTGGAGTTTGTCAGTAAGTGCTTAGTGTGTAGCAAATGAAAGCTCTGAAACAAAAGCCAACAGGTTTGTTGCAGCCCTTGAGTGTACCAGAATGGAAGTGGAAGAATATGTCTGTGAATTTCATTATGGGGTTTCCTCAAATAGCAAAGGGCTTTATGGTGATTCAAATTGTAGTAGACAGGCTCACTAAGCTATTGCATTTCGTTCTAGGAAAATCTACTTTTTCGGTGAATAAGTGGGTACGGTTATACATGAAAGAAGTGGTGAGGTTGCATGGAGTGTCAATATCTGTTGTTTCTGACAAAGACCCTCACTTTACTTTTAGTTTTTGGAAGAGTCTCCAATCAACATTGGATACTCATTTTTAGATTTCAGTACAACTTTCCACCTATATATTGATGGTCAAACAAAGAATTTGAATCAAATATTGGAAGATATGTTGCGCGTTTGTGCATTGGAGTTTTCAGGGAGTTGGGACTCTCACCTGAATTTGATGGAGTTTGCATATAATAACAGTTATCGAGCTACCATTGGCATATCGTTGTTTGAGGCCCTGTGTAGGAAAAGTTGTAGATCTTCTGTATGTTGGGATAAGATTAATGAATGGAAGTTTCTAGGACCTGAGTTAGTGCAAATCACGAATGAGGCAATATAGAAGATCAAAGCATGTATACAAACAACTCAAAGTAGATAGCAAAGTTACGTCGATATTAAGTGTAAAGACTTGAAGTTTAAAACTGGTGACTATGTGTTTTTGAAAGTAGCACCTTTGAAAGGTGTTCTGAGGTTCGTAGAAAGGGGAAACAAAGTCCACAAATTATTGGGCCTTTCGAGGTTTTGGAGCGAATTGGTCCTGTGGCTTATCAGTTGGCATTGCCACCTCTCTCTACAGCTCACAATTTTTTTCACGTTTCATTGTTAAGAAAGTATATGACAGATCCATTCGATGTGGTGGACTTTGAACCATTACAGCTGAATGAGAACTTAAGTTATGAGGAGAAGCATGTTTGACTTTAAGCAGGGAGGTGAAGACTTTATGCAATAGAGAGATAGCATTAGTGAAAGTTTTATGGCAGAATCACTAGTTCGAGGAGGCAACATGGGAAGGGAGGATGTGATGAAAGTCCAGTACCTAGAGATTTTTCATGAATAAACTTTCAAGGACGATTCTTGAGGAGGGAAGAATGTGACATCTCAAAATTTTAGGTAATTTAAGTTTAATTATCTTGAAATATTTTAGGGTTATTTTGAATTTTTTAGGTTAAATTGGATTATTGTACAAGGATAATTTAATCTTGAATTTTGTTTCGATGAGGGATTTGAGAATTTAAATTTAATTTAAGGAGAAGTTGGATTTATTTCAAATCTTAATTCAATTGTGAAATTAAATTAAATTTGGAAGGTTTAGAAATTATTTATAATTTAGAGAAGATAATGAATTTAAATTAATTTTATAGAATAATTGATTTAAATTTATTTCCCAAAAGAATTTGACAGTTTAATTTTGAAAAGATTTTGAATTTGGAATTGGAAAAGGAAAAGGAAAAAGAAAGGGGGTTTGTTTATTATATATATATTGGTTATGGTTCAATTAATTGAGTAAAAAAAAAAAAAAAAAAGGAAATTCCTCCCTCCCTTCTTCAGATTTTTTGTACGGATGGCCTCATTTATGAGGCCCAAATGAAAATGGCCTTCTGTAGAGAAAGTAATGAAAAGTGGCCTTCTGCTTACGTCATAATCATGTGATTTTACCGATTCGCCCCTAAGATGCACCCCTCACACCTACCAATATAATTTTTCTCGATCCTTGATGGCTCGTCACACGTTCCTCGATGCACAATCACTCAAAATCCAGCTTCATGGTCACTCGATACGGCTGCAATCGACACGTGGTATCGAGTGATTGTGCATCGAGGAACATGTGATAGTGCATCGAGGAACGTGTGACCGTGCATCGAGGAACATGTGATGAGCCATCAAGGAATGAGTAAATTCGTATTGGCAGGTGCAAAGGGTGCATCTCAGGGGCGAATCGGTAAAATCATATGCTTATGACGTAAGCAGAAGACCACTTTCCATTACTTTCTCTATAGGAGACTATTTTTCATTTGGGCCTCCCAAATGAGGCCATCCATACAAAAAAAAAAAACCCCTCTTCTTCGCGTACGTGTAACCCTCTCATTTCTGTTTTTCTTCCTTGTGAGAACAATGTAACCATGACCTCAAGCCAACTGCTGTCGCTCGTTTTCGTCCACTGTCTCTGTCACTGCCAAGCCGCCGTACAACACCACCGTCTCTAACCCTAAGCCTCGCCTCACTTCAACGCTCGTTCGCGGTGATTCTTCTTCTTTTAGGTCTCTCTTTTCCATCCAAACCCATCATATCTGCACGCAAGTCGCGAGCATTGAGCCCAGTCATTGTCGACGCCCCTCTCTAGCATCGTTGTTCTTCTAGTCGTCTATCACTGCCTCTGTGACACCAATGACCGTTGCCTGTCATCGTTGATCGCTTCTGTCACCAATTTGTCATTTGGGGTTTGAGATTTGAAAGTTTTACGTTGCTGTCTGGAATTAGAAGAGTGATTTTGGCAGTTTATCGATGGATATGGTTTGATTTTGAAGTTTGGAATGGTTTCTGGTAAAAACGCTTATTGGGATTCAAGGTTTTACAAAGTTAAATTGCTAGCTACTTGAACTTAAATTCATCCTACTACTTGAACCGCCTTCGTGCTGGAAGATAAAACTAAAGATAATTTTGATGGTTCTAAGTCTGTATGAATTATGATGCCTGATTAGAGAGGATATGAACATATGACTGTCCTGTTTGAAGTATGTCATAAGTATGGATATGATCTTGTTTTATAAGATATTTTACAAGAATGTATGAGTATAATTTATATCTTATTTGACATGTATGAAGATATATGAGCTTTATGTTATGTTTTATGTGTGAGACTTTGTTATATGATGCATCATGTATACGTTAGTGATAGTTGCCCCTACCTGTAGTCATGTATCCACCAGAGGTTTGTGTCTCCTTTGGAATTCACCAGAGGTTTGTGTCTCCTTTGGAATTCACCAGAGGTTAGTGTCTCATTCAAGATTCACCAGAGATTATTGATCTCCTTTGAGATTTCACCAGGGTTAGTGATCTCCTTTGGGACTTCATAAGAGATTTGGGTATCCTTGGGGATTTACCAGAGGTTAGTGTCTCCTTCAGGATTAGCCAGAGGTTAGTGATCTCTTTCAAGACTTCACCAATGATCTCCTTTGATATTTCACCAGAGGTTAGTGATCTTCTTCGAGATTTCATTGGAGGTTTGTATATCCTTCGAGATTGACTAGGGGTTAGTGTCTACTTCGGGATCTACCATTGGTTAGTGTCTTCTTTGGGACTTCACTAGAGGTTAGTGATCTCCCTTAGAATTTCACCAGATGTTGTGGGTACATCTCACCTACGGTAGGTGGGGTTAAATTATTCAATAGATGGTCATCTATGAGAAAGTAGAGGTTTATGCATGTCCCGCTAGATTGTATATTTATAGGACATAAATGCTTATATCGACCCCGGTGGTGGGGCTACTTACTGAGTATTTTATACTCATTCTTTATCATGTTTCTTTTTCAGGTAAAGGTAAGAACACTCTGGTGAAGGATAGGCAGAATCCGTGATTAAGCCACTGGAACTAGTCAAATGCTTTCGCTCCTGTCTTTTTTATGTTTTCATGATTTTAAACTTAGTCAGTTTTTGAATTTAGAGAATATTTAGTTTTTGCACTTTTAATTGTTTTAGATGATGTTTTCTAAAGATGTTTAATTCTCTTAAGAGTACCTGTTAAATGAATTTTAGATTTTATTTTTAATAACAATTAATTATTATATGACATTTACTTGATTTTTGCCAATTTATGAAAAGTATCATTTTGAGGTGAATGTGTGTATAGTAATGACCTAGTACAAATCCTAGGGAGTCAGATCGTTATAATGTATCCGCCACCAAAAAGAGTGAAATGAAGCATAACTAGAGTAGTCTATTTATTTTAATGAAATGTCAAACGACGTAGAAATGTTGCTTCCCACATGTAGATTTCAGTTGGAACAAATTTTTATCTGTTCTAAATTAGGCCTCTACACAAATAGACATACAGTCTTCCGAACAAAAATTTGACAATCAAAATACTCTTGAAAAATATTCAAGAAAGAAAACAATACTTCCACTTTAAACAACAATTTAATATATACAATAACAATTTCAAAAAAATCTCACATAATAACAAGCATGCTGTTAAATATTTTGCTAAATAACAATAATCAAAACACAGTTGTATCACTGCTTTACTCCATAGATATCCCAACTATTCTCAATTTTAATTCCTGGAATAATTATCAACTTCATGATCAAGGCTTAAACACATCCAATAACTTACGATCAAAAACCAAAATTCTATCACGGTCCATGAATTGATCTAAATGCTAAGCAATCTCTTATATTTACCCATCTTTCCCACTTAAAAAAAAAAAAGCATCAGAAAGAATTGAGAAAATAGGATTTGTTTAGTACAAAATTAGGGAGATGAGACATTGAACTCTGACCTCAAAAGACCAAAACAATAAATACTTTTTAGAATGAAAAATATTATTCAATAATATAACAGCCTTAAAATCTCTTCATAGCTATAAAGAAATTAAGAACAATTAAATCTGAAGAGTTAGAAAATGCTTTAAATAATAAACCACACTTTATAATAACAATTATACTTGTTTATGCCAAATGTTAGTCAAGGAAAAATGTACTTGACCTCCACGTGATAACGATAAAGAAAAAGGACTTTGATGTCTAAGTCAGTAAGAGAGTTATAGAATGGAGAAAAAATCAAAAGTTTAAAATACATGAATCATGGTGTGTTTATATAGAAAGTTGACGTCGTCAATTAGGATTTCAGAATATCTTAGGATAATTAGATTATCTACTGAGCCAAGAGGTGGGCCCGATTTTATATTTGGTTAGGATCGTCCCGACTTGGGCCGAGCATCTTATTTGTGCCATATCTTGGGCCCAAAACGATCTCTCGGATTGGGCATGCATTTAGCCATTTGGCAAGGCTTGACCTTCGCCTCAACCTTGGCTTGGCCGCAGCCGAGCATGTTAGCTTGGGCCTTTGGCCCATTTTGGTCTTCAGTTTCTATTTTTGGCTTATATCACGTTTCTTCTTGACTTTGTCATTTCTAAATGTCAGTTATACCTTTTGATCCGAAATTACTCTAATAATACCAATGAAAACCAACTTTTTTGCATCAAAAATTAGTCCAAAAATAATACATATAGTCTCAAATTTAAAGAAATACTAAACGATTTTGAAAAGTTCTCTTCATCAAAACCTTCCATACTAGCCCACGTATCCATACTAGCTGAATGAAAATTTGTAACAAGACATTATAAAAAGAATTGTTAAATTGGAAGTTTGTAAATCTGGTGATCTTCTTTTAAACTTTTAATCATGTATCTAATAAGATCCTCAACTTTTAAATTTTTATAAGATATAACTTTATTTAGTTTACAAAGTAGTCAATGCTTGAGGGAATCTCAATTAGTTTAAGGACATAGTATAACTTTTACCTATATTTTTCTTTTAATTAGTAAAGTGGAAATATGAGTTATCGAAATCAGAACCTTCGACTTCAAGAAAAATAATAAATGTCAATTACCACAGAGTTATAGTTCATGTTGGACCGTCTTGACTAAGAGATTAAGAGTTTTTTTTGTATGGATGACCTTAATTTTGTAGTCGTAATGTCGTTTGTCCAACCTTTTAAAAATAATGAAGTATGAACTCTTTTTCATTGTCAGAACACACTAAGGCATGTGAATTATTCATATTGCCCCTCACGATTTTAATGTGTGAAATTAAAGCCATACATACAATAACGCTCTCACTTCCTAGGACTCTTCCTCCCTCCTTCAATCGAACTCATACTCATACTCAACATTCAATACAACAGTACTCTAAATAATATGGTTTAGCTTCTTCCTTCACTTCCTCTACTCACTCTCACTTTTCTTGCACTTACATTCCCCTCGCTCTCCCACTCACGCTTTTTTTCACTCCTTCACACTCATGCTCTGAACTTCATTAATGATGTGCAATGCACAATATAGATAATTAAACATTATGTTCTGACAATGACAAATAGTCATTATTTATCGTTTTTAAAAACGACTAAGACCAAACGTTTGAATATTAATCATCCAAATTTTAGGTCATCCAAACAAAATAATTAAGAGATTTAGATGTTTTGAATCCTTTCATTTCAATACGTTGTTGAGCTAAGGACAAAAAAGACCACAAAGTTGATGATCCCACACGTCAAGGACGGCACAAATGTAGTGGTCATTTCATTAATCACCATTGCCCTTAAGGAAACTAAACCTAGAAAGAGAGAGAAAGTAAGTCACTCCCTTTGCACGTGCATCTCACACCACCTTTCACTCCCCTTTCACCAACCCCTACCCCTTCCATAATTCATAACGTCTCTTTTTCCCCTCTAGAAGCTTAATTATTATTGAAACAAAAACCTCCTCATTTTCTCCAACCTCTCTCACGAGACTAATGCCTGCCCCTTCTCTTTATCTCTTCACTTTAATATCCATTTTTTTCTTTTTTTGAAAAACGGTTATTATTAATTATTATTCTTATTAACTCAACCAATATAATATAATCCCCCTAACACCCCTTTTCTCCCTTCCCATGCATATGATATGGCCGACGCCGACCAATTCTCTCGCCGGAAACCCCTTGGGAATAAGCGTGCATCCGCCGCCAATAGAGACCCCGACTCCGCCACTACCACGGTCACTGCCTCGGCTCCTTGTGGTGCATGCAAATTTCTTAGAAGAAAATGTGTCGATGGTTGTATCTTTGCACCACATTTCGCCTCCGATCAAGGCGCTGCCCGCTTTGCCGCTGTGCATAAGGTCTTTGGAGCTAGCAACGTGTCGAAACTGCTGCTGCATATTCCAGTCAGCCGCCGAAATGACGCTGTTGTTACTATTTCTTATGAGGCTCAGGCCAGACTATCCGACCCTGTCTATGGCTGTGTCTCTACTGTCCTTGCCCTACAACAACAGGTTTATTTTTTCTTTGCTCCTTATCTTCCAATTTGTAGTTTTTTTAACAAATTTTATTGGTTAGGAAATAGATATATATTTTTTCAAACAGATTTTATCATATAATTTTAAGAAGAAAACTAGAATACTTCCTGGGGTGACTGAAGCTGTCCAAGCATACAATCGTCCAATAAAAATTTATTATATGGTAAATAAATTTTTATATAAAATGAATTATTATTATTATTAGTAGTAGTAGTATTTTGGTAAAAGAAAGGAATGTATGGGACTAATTACTGACCAAATTTAATAGCATAAAGAAACGTTGGGGGGCTAAATATTGATGTTTTTGAGTTCCACTAATGAGATCTATTTGCACTTTCAGAACAAAAAAGAGACTTATCTAATTAATTTTTTTCTTTTACAATTATGTTTCAATACGATATATAATTATAAAAGTTTTAAATTCTTACACCCTCAAGGTAAAGAAGGTAGGAAATATAATATGGATTTTTATATATTAAGATCTAATATTTTTTTTATCAAAATACAATTAACAACCATTGAAAATTTATTTTGTACTCAAAAATGGTTGAAAATGTACTGTAGCTTATTTTATTGACTTTGAAGTCAAATGTTTAATTTCTTCATTCTACATATCAAAATTAAAAAAATATATAACAATGTTCAATTTTCAAATAAAATAAATATAGGTGTTTTAACTAGTGAAGACCACAATTTTTAAAAGATAAATGAATTACAACTCTCGATGAAACTCTATATTTATCTAATGCCCCGCTAATTTAGCTTACTATGTTAGACATAAAAACTAAAACTTTAGAGATTAAATAACAAAAAGCGTCGAATTTCAGAACTAATGCTATACTATCTCATTGATAATCACCTTTGTTTGTAACATTTGGTTTATATATTTCAGGTGGCCTCTCTACAGGCGGAGCTTGCGGCGGTTCAAGCTCAATTGATAACCAGCAGGTTGGCATTTGCAGCTGCAATTCAAAACTCACAGCCATCCCAAGTCGGAGCGTTGCAGCCAGCTTACTCTAACAACTCCTCCATCTCTGTCTCCGCCTCTACCTCTGCTCATAATGCAATCAATTTGAGTAGTTTTGCTTCCAATTATGACCTTCCGACCGAGACTGCCCCATCTTCCCATCACCTAGAGCCTCTTCATCTCCCTCACCGACCGATCGAAGATGAGGAAGACGAGGAAAATAGCCAGTTGCCGGCCATATTCGCCAATTAAGACTCTTTTACCTTCATTTTCAATCGACAACCCAATGCCTGTAGAATCAGGCTTGGAGATGAATAATATGGAAGTGATTTTCCATCAGTTTTCCTGCTAACTATAAGACAGAATCAATTTAGGAGGCAACGAAAACCAATGGAATTAAAATTTTCAACTTTAACAGCAGGGATGCAACTGTGCAATATGAAAGAGGAAGGAAAAAGAGATAAAAACTAATTAATCTAGTCAATCCAATCGGTTTGAAGTATCGTTGTCAATCAGACAGATTCAGTTTCTAAAGTATAATACTAAACAGTAGGGATCAGTTCAATTTGGATAGAATATAGATATTGTCGAATTCGAGCAACTCAACTATACATCTACTTAAAAAGCATGGAGTTACTACGCATAATCTTCGAGCCAACGATTTTGAAGGTACCGATCGAACCATAAACTTTTTGGATGGTAATCGAAATCTCTGTCCAGTGAGCTATAATTACTAGGCATAATTAGTCAAATAAATAACATTGTTATTTGTCACATTCATCCAATCTAAAATGAAGTATAAAATAGGAGGAGAAATGATACAAAGTACTTCAATTCCTTTACTTCCGATTCCCATTCTATTCCTCGCTCATGAAATTATGTATTTTCTGAAGGCAAAGTTCCCAAACAGCAAGAACTACCACAGAAGCATTTCAAACCTTCATGCTTTAATCTGATATCGCCATAACTAAAGGTAAGCTCTTCATCTTTTGATATGCTTCGTGAAGCATAGAAACAAAGGCGAGGCAACATAACACCTGTGCTTCTCACCAATCTTGTTGCTAGATTACCTCCATCACAAGAGTGATTTATGAACCGTGCAACGTTCCCAATCCAGGTCGCATCAATGTTCATTCGCAAACATGCATTTCCAGATGGAAGATGCTCTCTGACAACGAGAAGAGATGAAGCAAACCGCCCGCCTTTAGCATGCGCATCATATATTTTCTGCCTCTTTCTTGCTTCTCTGGTGGTCAAAAGTTCACCTTTTGGATGCAAAATTCAGTCGCATCAAGTTTAGAGATCTTCAACACGAAAAAGAACATAATTTCAATTACATGGAGTGTTCTCTAAGAGCTTACATACAATATATCTCTTGGACTTTTTTCAGTCATAAAATACCCTTCATTTAAACACCAGCTCATTTACATGAACCAAAAATCTGATATACTGACCAACAAACATCATCTACATATTTTTCCCAGAAGCAAATAACTCATCTATTCGTTTGCCCTTTATTGGTTACGCTCGTAAACAAATCAATGGATTTTGAAAGCCAGAACATTCTCATGAAGGAGTATCTTTATCACGCATGCTTCTCCACAAATCTTATATCCTTATTATGAATCACTACAGAAAACGCATTTATTTCAGAATCACTGGAGTTTGTAGACTTCCAGTATACTTACTATTCTGGGCCTTCATTCCTTAACAAAGTAAAAACTCAATATATTTTACAAAATGAAATTAACTTATTCCATGTACACAAAACGTAAATGAGTAGTTTTCTTAAATATTAGTTCAAGATTCAATCAATGAGACATTATTCGTTTATTAGCTTAAGTGAGATTTATTTAGTTCACTTCATAGTTGGACAAAGAACACTGATTCACTAAAAAGCCAATGGAACGTACAAAAACTTCCAAAATGAAATTCACTTCTTCAATATCTGCAAAGTAAATGAGTATTTAATGAACATCAGTTCAGGACTTCAACAATGAAGTCTCGCACTTACATTGGTACAAGAGAATTTAGTTCTTACTTAGTCTGAGTAGAATTGAAGGCATACAATCTTGAACTGTAATATTCAAAATAAATTCAGCCACTCAACCAGAATAAGGCAGAATGAGCAGAGCAACTATGCAAAATCATAACAAATTCCACAACATGAACATCAAAGGGAAATACCTGCATACTCACAAACGAACGTCCCTTCTTGAATCAGCTCGTCAGCGAACAAACCCCATCCTTTCTTCTCATCTCTCAAAATCTTCAATCGAACAGAAATTCCTCTCTGGGTCAACCGATTTTCACACTCCAGCCCACAAGAACATCGCGGTCCACACTCGCTAGCAACATCCACCAACCCATCCAAGCTCGAACAGGAGCATTGGAACTCAAAATCCCCGCAATTTTCACAATCGCATCCAAATACACCGCTAACCCAATCATCGACCAAATTCATCGATTCGCTCTCGACATGGCTCGATTGGAAATCGGAAATTGAGCCCCAGCATTGGCGCTCGAAATGGTGGTTGGAGATAATGACCGTGGGGGTGTAGAGGAAGAAGGCGTAGGGGCGATCGTCGATTGGATTATGGAATGGGATGGGAATTTTCTCGAGGGATCTGGAAGCGTCGAGAATCCGGCGAAGAGTGATGGATTTGGATGTGGCATTGAGGAATTTGCAGGAGAGAGAGATGCTTGCGAGCTCGAGCGAGGTCAGCCATGGAAGGACGAGGTGAGCGCAGTGAAGGAGGCCAGAATTTAAATGTTCTTCTTCTTCTTCTTCGGCTTCACTGGTTTTCGAGCATTTTTTTGATACGGCTCGCTTCATTTGTCGATATCGGACACCGTCGGAAGACTATACATTCAATTATATAAATAATTAATATTAAACACGGTTTATATGAAAAATGAAAAATATATTATAAAATTATGTTACATAAATTTGGTTATAATAATACACTTTAGATTTTAAACACGACAATATGTTTTCTAAATTAATTTGTGTTTTACTTAGGGTGGGTAAAAATCCCATAGGGTTGGATCCTCGCCAGTTTGATCGAGGATGGGTCAAACAGAGGACACAAAACAAGTCCCCGAATTGAGGACGGGGAGAGTATCCTTGCCCAACCTCGACCCCAACACCGTCCCGAATATTTTTTTATTATTTTTTAATATATATATTCTTAATTATTTTTACTTTTTTAATTTTTATTTCATAATTTAATTAATTTTAATTTTTTTATTAAATTTAATATAATGAAATGCTTAAATGTTCTTTATTATTAATTTAAATAAAATAAAATAATAATAATACCCACTTGTTACCTTAAATATTTAAAATTTCACTATAAATAAAAATTAATTGATTTTAAAATAAAAAATTTTAAAAATAGAAGATGAGAAATTTTTTCCCGCAGGGACCTGATCCCAAATGGAGAGTCCCCGACCTCGACCCCCCAAAACAGAGAATGGGATGGGGACGAGGATTAAAATGCCCCACGGGGATGGGGGATGCAGCCGAATCCACCCTGCCCCATTATCAACTCTAATTTTATTTAATGATAATTGACATGACCTTCTTACCTAAAGGTTATCAGATCTCCCTTACTTGGTCTTCAGTCCAAGTTTGTTGTACATATTATGTTAGTAATTTCTGTTGTAACAAATTTAATTCTATCTTCACTCTTGTTCACTCATTCCGATTCTTTGCCTCTATAATTTGGGTTGTTGTATCCTTATTGAATTCAACCTGAAATATACAAAAAATTCCTTCTTAACTCACTATTCACCTTAGTATCAAAGCTATTGACAAATATCACCTTTTCTATTATCCAACCTCCCTCCCCGAAATGGCTTCCTCCTCTCTTCAAACACCTGCATCTCACTATCTATTTTCCTTCTTAACTCACTATCTGTCATATGGAAAGCTCATGCCCTATTTGGTCACATTGATGGATCCACACCCCACAAGACCAATTCCTTCCTTCCTTCCGCCTCCCCAAACACCTCTACCTCCACCAAATCTCCTGCCTAAAGAGAACCCAATCCCAAATACCTCCCATGGACCTATTGCGATCAAACCCTCATTACTTTCATCAATGCCATCCTATCCGCTTTCATTTTCTCTCATGTAACCTTAGTATCTACTGATCGGGAACTCTGGCTATCTCTCAAAAGGCATTGTTCTTCCAAAACTCGTACAAGTATTTTGGATCTTTGTTCAAAACTCTAGAGTGAAAAAATCATCTACCAAATCCGTTAAGCAATACACACGGTGTGTCAAGGACATCGTTGATCGGTTAGCCGCGGCCTCGATCACTATTGATGATGAAGAGACGCTTCTCCACATTCTAAATGGCTTGCCACTCGATTACAGCTCATTCCCACGCCTCTCTTTGAACTCGTAATATATTGATTACACTTGAAGAGCTCAATGTGTTGCTCACCGTTGAGGAGAATTTTATTGCTCACTTGAATCTGGTCAACGAACCAATGTCGAAAATCGGTTGTCATCAAGTATTCTGGAAATCGACAAGGGAATTGTGGAAATTAACAAGCACCACACTCCTCTAATTTTAACCTTAATTTTCTTACAAGTCAACAACCCACTTTCGACAACTATAAGGGGCATGGTTGTGGCTCAAACCGATTAAATGGATTTGAGCCTTCTCAAGGCTCATTCGGACCACCAAACTTTTTCAATGGCCATAATTCTTCACTTGGGCCTTTCTTTAATCAATATTCTCTACCTCCTAGTCATGGGCCCTCAATCGACTCAAATACTGGGCAAATTTAATGTCAAATATGCTTTAAATATGGCCACAGTGCCATTGATTGCTACAATTGGATGAACTTTTCTTATCAAGAACGCTATCCTCCATCCCAATTGGGATGCAATGACGATAAACTCCATGCCGCAATTCACTTCCTTCTTCTAATATTGTGTGGTTATCTGATAGTGGGTCCAGAGCCATCTGACCAATCAACTTAGCAACCTTAACTTATCCACCAATTACAATGGTGAAGAGACAATTATTTTTGGCAATGGATAACCTTTGAACATTACATATACTGGTAATGGTATTCTTCCCACCCCTATACATGATTTTCATCTTTCTAAAATACATCACTTTTTTGATTTAGCCTCTAGTCTTCTATCTGTTAGTAAATTTTTTATTGATAATAGTTATCATTTCATTTTTTATTCCGACTTTTTAACCATTCAGGATAAAAAGACGGGTCGTCCATTGTATACAGATCAATGTGTCACTGGCATGTATCACATTCCTTACTAGTCATCCATTCTCTCCTCTTTTGTGCCTCCCAAAAATTACAAACTTGTAGCAAAACAAGAGTGTGATATGTGGCATCATCATTTAGGCCATCCCTTGCCCAAAGTCTTGCGTAGTTCCCTTCGTCTCTTTGGTTTGTTCACTATTAATTATTTATCTACATGTCAGTTTCCTAGTTGTTTAAGAGCAAAAATGACAAAATTATCGTTTCCTATGTCACACTTTCTTTTAATCCTTTAGAACTTGTGCATAGTGATGTTTGGGAACCATCTCCTTTTTTATCTAATAAAGCTTTATTGATGTTTTTAGCAAATTTACCTAGGTTGTTTCCTATGTTCTATAAGTTGGATGTCAATGCTATATTTCATAAATTTGTTCCTTTTATTGAAAACTTGCTTTCTATTTGCCTAAAAGTTTTTCGATCTAATGGTGGTGGTGAATTTTGTAATTCTTTAGTTTCTTCCATATTTTCTACTAAAGGCATATTAACCAAAAATCCTGCTCATATACTCCCAAGTAGAATGGGACAGCTGAACGAAAGTATAGACATATTGTTGAAACTGTTATGTCTCTATTATTTCATTCATCTGTCCCTCTTGAATTTTGGCCTTACACTTTCTCCATTGCTATTTTATTAATTAATAGAATGCCAACTTCATCTCTCAATATGATGTCACTGTTTGAAAAATTGTTTGGATATACTTCTGATTTGCTACATCTAAGGTTTTTGGGTGTGCATGTTATTCTTTATTAAAACCATATAATTCACATAAACTTCAACCTAAAAATTCTCAACATGTTTTCCTTGGTTACACTTTAGACTTTAAAGGTTATATTTGCTTTAATCCACTAACACAAAAATCAATTGTCTCACGTCATGTTATTTTTCATGAAACAACATTTTCTTTCTCTACTCAATCTACTAGTCTTTGTAATGTTCCACTGTTGCCCATTTCCCCTTACAGTTCACTATCTTTACCTACTCTTGACCCTCTTACACTTGCACCTTAACCAACAATCCTTTCATCACCACCAGCTACTATACCTAACCTTCCACCAATACTTACTCCATCCTCACCAACAAACTCTTCATCTCTACTAGATAATCTTCCTGCCCTAACACCTCCATCTTCAGAGCCAACAAGTGTCGATCCCTCTTCATTAACATAACATCTGACCAATGTCCATCGTATGTAGACACGGTCTAAATCTGGTATTGTTAAACCTCAAATTTTGAATTTTAATGTTATTATGTTTGTCCCCACTAATCCAACAAGTTATTTAGAAGCTTCTAAATATCTTGAGTGGCATTCTGCAATGTCGAATGAATTCATGGCTTTACAACAACAAAGTGTTGGGGTTGATGCCCTAAATTTCGTAGGGTCTTATAGTTTGTAAACCTTGTATGAACAAACTTGTATGTGATTAATAATATATGATATTTTATTCACTTTATCTATGAAATATATGATATTTTAGTTTCATTAACCATAAACCAATAAACTAACATCCACGGCTATCATTGTAACTTAAACATGTATGTGGAGACGTACAGATGGATCATGTTTAAGTGATAACCTAAATCGTCTGTAGTATATGGATAAAGATGGGTATCTTATCCTGATGACACTACGAGTATGACCCACTTTGTAGGTGTTACAAATGTTATAAAGTGCTACAAATGATCTGATCCTGATCATTCATGTATTAGATATGTGAGCGGGGATATTCTATACAAAAGAGTTTGTATAAGATCGGACCACAAAATGTTTTGTCTCATTATATAACACCGTTCATAATTTAGACTTTCATTTCACTAAGATGACCATAAGTAACATGATCTTAATCCTAAGTGAGTTGTGAACTCCTGCCTATGAGGGCAGTCCTTTAATTTGTATGGGTGAGAGTGACCAGATCGCCGACTCAACAAGCCTACCATTTTGGGGATTCGTCTAATTGGGGAGCTAAAAACTCAACTACACAAGATGAAATTCACTTCTCCCCAAAGCGGGGGTAAGTAAATAAATTAAAGGGCTGATTCAAGTCTTGAACAATGCGGCGCCACACCCTCTCCTGGCTTGAGAGAGGTTTAATCATAGTGAGACTATGATCTATTGTTCATTAGAGGGATCAGTGGTACTTAAGGAGTTAAAGGTAACTACAGGGGTAAAACTGTAATTTTGTCCAGTTGTACTTACAAACAATTTGTGAAGGGTCATCGTACTGTTGATTGGTTATATCCAATTGACATAGAAATATATATGTAGTGCGAATAGTGCAACTGTCAGTCTTTAGTGGAGTGCTCGACAGTTAACAGATGGTGGATAATGTAATTAAAGAGTTAGTATTAAAGAGTTAGTCACGTACCATTGGAGCTTCAAGCTACAAGTCCGTAAGGTCCCCTTGGTAGCTCAAAAGGATTTAGTTGAGAATCAGTTTTTGGTTAATTTTAATGGTTCAAATTAATAAGAGGGAATTTAATTATATATGATATAATTGACATAATGTATTTGATACATTATAGTTTAATTGGAGAAATAAATATTTGAATATGATTCAAATATATTTCTATGAAGAAGATTCATAGTTGTTAAATTTAATATAAATATAATTTATATAAAATGTCATAAAATAGATAAAAATAACTATAGTTTATATTGTATATGATGCAATACTAAAACTATAGATTATAAATATAATATGATAAGTTGGTTATCATATTTATTTATATTACTAATTATTTGGATAACTAACCATTTTTTCTCTCTAACCACCTTAATGGGAGGTTAGTTGGTTTTTATGGCAAAATGGAATAAATAAAATTTTATTTTATTTTTCCAAAGACAATCTTCATGAAATTGCAGAGCCTATACGAGAGAGCTTAAGATTTACACGATTGAAGAATCTTGCTATACGATAGTGCACTTTCTCAATCGTCTTCCCCTCTAAACTCACAAACTCCCTCCTAACCAAAATAGTCAGAACCCACCACTTCTGGTTCTCACCCTGAGAATACTAAGGATAATAAGTCATAGTGTCTTCCCTTTTTGGTTCAAGTTTTCTTTTTGTTCGAGGGGTTCGTGACTGTTCGAAGAGTTTGTGATAGTTTGAGAGATTTACGTGAAGAAGTTCCTCAAAGGTATAATCTCTTAACTCTATTTTTTATTCAAAAGCATGCTGTAATTTTTGTTAAGATGCATAATCTGTATCTTTGCTGTAAATATTTGTTTTCAGTTAAAATGGAATTTAAAGGATCTGCTTCCACTCATGGATCTTATAAATCAAGTTCCTTCACAAAGTACTTGGTCCTTGGTACCTTGGTCTGCGGTATGAATGTCGTTGGTTGTAAGTGGGTCTATTGCATGAAGTACAACTCTTATAGAATTATCTCACGTTACAAAGCTTGCTTGGTTGCTAAAGGTTATCACCAAATTGAGGGTTTCGACTTTGGTGAAACTTTTAGCCCCGTTGTTAAGAAACCCACTATTCGCATTATTTTCTCTTGCTACTCAATACAAATTGCCTTTGTATCAACTAGATATAAAGAATGTATTTCTCCATGGTCAATTACAGAAGGTTGTATATGTCTTAACCTGTTGGATTTATTGATAAATCATATCCAGATCATGTATGTTTACTTCACAAGAGCTTGTACGGTTTAAAACAAGTGTCGCGTGCATGATATGACAGGTTCACATCTTACTTGTACACACTTGACTTTGCTATCTCCTCAGCTGACTTTTCACTTTTCGTTCGGTGTATTGGGTCATCTATTACATATCTACTCCTATATGTAGATGACATTATTCTTATTAGAACTAGCGTATCTTATATCGCTTCTTTCAAGATAACATTGGCTTCTGAGTTTCAGATTTTTGACTTGGGAAAACTCAAGTATTTCCTTGGATTGGAAAAACATTATCTTTTAAATTGTTTTTTTATTAACCAAACCAAATATCTCTTGGATATGTTGAAGACCTCTGCATGATCGGAGCCAAACCTTGTGTTGCATCCCTTCCCGCATTACCCTCTAACCCGAGAAGAAATGTGACAACAACAATTGCCAACCCTTTTATGACAATTATTACTGATATACTTGCATGAACTGAGGCTCTTGGTACCTGATAAACAATTTATATCCTACAACAGACTATTATCTCGTAATTAAATATAAGCACACAGATGCTTATATAGTGGAATATTCATTCGTATATCTCCTAGGTTAGGGTCCAATAAGTTTATGTTCAACATCCTCAAAAGTCTACTCTAACTTCCCATAGTTATGAACATAAGACCCAAATTTACAAAGATGTGATGAGCCACCTAAACTTCAAGTTCTTTGAGATGCAACTGATCGATAGAACCTGCTAGGCCTCAAGACGTCGACCGCTACCTAGGGAGGGAAAACATTTAAAAGATTGAGCTTAAAATGTCCAGTGAGTGACCATTTAAAATAAAACATACTTACAACATAAATAACATAAACATGGTTTCTCATAAAACATTCAAATAACCATTTTTCAGGGTTTGGAAATAAAACTAGAAACATAAAATCATGCCATATGCTAAACCCTAAAAGAAAACGGAATATACATATGGGATAACCCTTTTGCTCAATCCCTAATGACCTTAGTTGAGAGAGATCCTTTTTGCTCGATCTTATCAACGTCGATAACATGTGTCACACGTGCACATAAAGTTGGATTAGGTCATGACCACCTTACCATACCTTCAGTCTCAAGGATCTCTAGCATAATTGAAATCTAGGTACCTTACTATACTTTCAGTACCAACATTGGAGTAGGGCTTATACAAAGCACTAAAACATTTAAACCATCTTACAAATGTAATAACAGAAAACATCATATGAGTTAACTATACTTCATTAATTCATATCATCGCATGGTGCCTTGAAGATATTAAGTATAAATCATAGGCATGAACTTACTAAAATCGCATGCTAGATTCACATATGAAATCTCATTTATTTTAAAGCATAGGTCATGCATCCAAGAAATGAATAAAGCATGCATTGTAGAAATCATGGTTTTAAAACTGCATGTTGAATTGTTTATGCATTAGAAATCATATGCAAAACTAATCATTAGGAAACATTTATTAAAACTTGTCACTCATTTTTTTAAACTATTTATTCAAGGGTCTGTAAGCCTCTCCTACTTACGTCTGCCCTGAAATAAGGAAAGGTCTCTTGGTCAGTATAATTAGCTCCCTTTTGAGCTTAACACATAAACTTAACTTCATCACATAACTAGCAATTTCTTTGCATCATGACTAAGTTCATCGCATCCTAACCCCTCTCATCGCATCAAGTACCCTTAGCCATTTTACCTTATAACTTGGCTAAAAAATGGCAACCCTTTCCCACGGTGCTTGGATAAGCACTGGAACACCTTTTTTAGCCTATGCGATGAACGTCCACTATGTGATGCACTCAATGCACTTCGACTATGAATACTTTGTTAATGCTCACACGCATCATCGCATATCATCGGCTAGTCAACTACTTGCTTGTTCTCTGTATGCAGCTGCCTGCTTATTCATCCAACCAAACTTCCAAATTTTAATTTCAACTTAAATAACTCTAATTCCAGATGTAATCTCATGAAATTTTCTTCCAAGAACTTAATTCTAAATGTCTTAACTAGCTTACCTTAAAACCTTAGCCTCTAATACTTCCTTATAAGCCCGAAATTCACCAAGTTTTACAACTTATCTGTGTGGCCTAGACTCTTGAACACTTAAATAAATTATTCACTCTTCAGCTCAATTTTCACGAAAATCTTCTTCCGGTAGCCTGGGTTCAACTTCTTCAATGCTCAGGTGTCAATTCGACAATAACTCTTCATCCTCAACACTTACAAAATGCCCAAACCGAGCTTCTTCAACTACATCTTCCTTTTATACTAAAGTTTCATGTCCTTAATGCTTCCATAAAGTGATAGTTGGCGTACTAACTCATCTTTATAGCCTCTAAGCATGCCACTTAGTGTAAACCCTCGAATCTCCCTTAAGTAAGTTAGGTTAAAACTTGGATAATAAGGAAGGTTAAAGAGGAATAAAAGTGAAGGAAAATGCCTTAAGTGTAGAAAATTTGACTGTAAGGGCTAAAACATAAGTTGTGGTTAAGTTGGGTTAAGAAGACAAAAATTTGACTAAGTATGGGAACCATGCATTGATACCATGTGGTGGGGAGGCTTGAGAGCTAATGACCATGTCATTGGAGGAGTTAAGATCATTGGTTAAGGGGGAGGAGAAAGGCGTTAAGGCTTGTGGACGCATGAAGTATGCGACCACAAAGGATTCTTTGAGGTTATGTGTTAGTAAATGGTGGTCGAGTCCTTGCCATGTGCTAGAGATGGTAGGGTGTGCGACAACCAAGTGATTCAAAGTTAGTTGAATGCATGAGAAGGACGAGGCTAGGTTCTTACGATGGAGCTATGCGATAGCTAAGCCCATCTTGAGGTTAGGTCAGCTTCATGGATGCATGTGGTAAGGATGGCCTGTTGGCGTGCGATGAAGAAAATGTGCGTCAGCCTAAGAGTGTTGTCAATCCATTCATTTTATTGGTAGAAGCTCTATCACTTGTCCAATTATAGCTTGTAGTGGTCGTGTCCTCTAAAATAGTGTAAGTTTTTATAGCAATTTTAGAGAAAAGAGACCATCTAGTGGTAGCATCTAGATTGGATTTAGGGTTATCATTCAACCCATCATAGAAGAATTATATTTGTAACCAATTAGGATATCCATGTTATGGGTACTTTCTAAGGAGATCTTTGTAACTCTCCCAATGTTTAAATAATTGTTCATCAAGTTGTTGAGAAAAAGAAACAATTTCATACCTCGATTTACAAGACTTGGTAGGAGGAAAATATTTATTAAAAAATGTTTGAGCTAGCTCCACCCAATCACTATTCTTGTCGAGATCAGATAATTCTTCTCGTTGGTTACTATGGTTATGCCCCCTTTCTTGGGCACGCATTGAACTGGACTAACCCATGAGCTATCAGTAATAGGATAGATCACCCTGGCGTTTAACCACTTTATGATTTCTTTGCGTACAACTTCTTTCATGTTCGGATTTAACCATCTCTAATTCTCAACAAAATTCTTTGCCCCTTCTTCTAGGTTGATTGGATGCATGCAAAATGTAGAACTAATCTCTCTGATGTAAGCTATTGTCTATCCAATTGCTTGCTTATGTCTACCTAGAATTTTCAGCAACAATTGCTCATGTTGTTCTGTCAATTCAACATCAATGATTACCGATAATGTGTTATCTTGACCTAGATATGCATATTTTAAATGCCCCAGTAACGGAAACAAAAACTTGATCGACCAAATGTATGAATAACAATAATATATGGATAAGTTAGGTTTACGTGCGAGCATACGCTGTCGAAGAAGTAATGAACCTTGGAGTATTCCAAGAGTCGAACCCATAAGACTAGTTCTAAATTTAATTTGCTTATGACTATAATTAAATGTGACCATAGGTAACCAAAGGCAAATTGAGTTTTGAATAGTTGAGAATTTTAGATTAAAAATAGCAAATAGTGGTAATCGAATAGGGGGTAACAACTTTTCGACCTTTCAAACTCTATGCCAAAAGTGATGCTACCACATCACACCATGACAATGAAATATGCATAAGTAGAAATCTATACCTATTCGATCTTGGTCAAGTTCCTTTGGGAGTTCTAAGTAGCTACTTTCTAATGTTTCCATGGGTAGTTGAATCTTAGATTAATTAAACATTGGTTTCTTTACCCTACAGTGTCCCTTATTCCTAAGGGGATTGACTCTCCTATGCCTAGGCTCTTGGTCCCATTTCCCTTTGTGAACTCCACCCTAGCCTTCTCAACACTAGAGCTTCACTATATTATTAAATTAAGTGGCCAATTTAATTTAACAATGCTAGTTTTAAATTCAACAAAGAAAATGCATAAAATCAAGTTGAGCGTAACATTACTTAAGCCATAAAAATCTTAGGGCATATACATTGTCAAACCCCTAGAGAGATTTAGCTCATGATAATTGATGAATAATGAACTTTATTAAATCAAGAATCATAAATACAATATGGAGTTTGATTGGGAGAAATAAAATAAAATAAGTACAAGAATTAAATGGAAAATGAAAGTTGGAAAAATACAACTCAAATGAATTTAGGATGAATCCTCAAGCCTTAAGTCTTTCCGTAGGTAGATTCCCTCTTTTTCAAGGTGAAATTGCCCCTCAATGTGCACTTTTGTGGGATGTGATAAACTAGAGTTGCTATGCCTCAGATTGTTGGGATTGGTATTCTAATTCTCCCATAGTCTCGTTGTTTGTAATTATACACATTGTTTTATGAATAAAATAACTGTTATTTCATTCTGGCATTTACTCATATCCAATAAACAAAGCTCCATGATTATCTTATGTAAACTTAACCATGTATATGTGATATACAAGTGAATCATGCCTTAAGTGATAACATAAATAAGTCTGTAGTATAAGGATTAAGGTTGGATATCTGATCCTGTTAACACTATGGATACGGCTCACTTTGTAGAGGTTTGCAAGTGTTATAAACTACTACAGATGGTAGATCCTGATCATTTATGTGGATACATGCGAGCGGGGGTGTCCTATATAAAGAGTTTATATAAGACCGGACCACGAGATGACTAGACTCTGTATATAACGCCATTGATACTAGAGACTTACATCTCACCTAAACGACCATAGGTGACACGACCTCAATCCTAAGTGTTTTGGGAACTTTTGGCTTTGAGGGCGGTTCTTTGATTAGTATGGGTGAGAGTCGCCAGATTGCCAACTCAGCATGCCTATCTTTTTTAGGGACTTGTCTGATTTGGGAGCTGGGAACTCAATACACAAGATGGAATTCACTCCTTCCCCGAAGCAGGGGTAAGTAGAGAGCTCCCTTAAGGGATGATTCTGAGGCTTGAACATAATGGCCACATCTTCTCTTTGAAAGAGAGGACTCAGCCATAGTAGGAGTATGACTTATATTCATTAGAGGGATCAGTGGTACTAAAGGAATTAAATGTAACTACAGGGGCATAATGGTTATTGGCCGAGCTGTAATTACGAGTGATCTGTGAAGGGTTGTCGCATTGTTGATTGGTTAAGATGAACACATAATATATCTATGGTACAGAGAGTTCAGCTATCAGTCTTTAGTAGAGTGCCTGACAATTAACGGATGGTGGATCCCATGACTAAAGAGTTTAGTCAGTTATTCACGTACCGTTCGAGCTTCGAGCTACAGGTCCATAAAGTCCCCTTGGTAGCTCAATGGATTCAAGTTGAGGATCAGTTCTTGATGTTGATTTGAAATGTTCAAATTAACAAGAGGTAATTTGATTATATATGATATAGTCGGTATGGTGTATGAGATACATCAAGTGGAGGATTAATGTAAATGAGATTTACATTAAGTGCCATGGAATAGACAAAGAGCTATGGTTTGTATGTTTCATGAGATGAAATATTAAAACTATAAGTTATAAATATAGTATGATAAGTTGGTTATCATTTATATTTATAATGATATTAATTATTGGATAATTATCTCTTTTTCTCTAATAACCAATTGAGTATGAGGTTATTGGTGGTTTCATGGTAACCGTGAGATAAAAGAAAAAATATTTTCCTAATTTTAGTAAGTTTTGAAAACAATGTTGTTTTGAGATTTCCAATCTCGGAAAATTCTCACAGAGAGTTGTCAAGTAAATGAGATTTACTAAGCGACAGCTTGGAGTTAGCTAAACGATCATGGAGTGTTCTTAGGCGATAGACACTCAGCTAAGCGATGAGCTAAACGATTGCATAGCTTTTGCCAGACGATCGCTTAGTTTTTCCTAAACGATTGCACATCGACCTATACGATAGGTTCTTCCATCTCTCACTTGCTCAATCGTTTACACGATTGTGGTTTCTCCATTTTTCTGCCTCAAACCAAGTTTGCACAAAGCCCATCCTCTGGATTTTCACACCGAGAATACCAAGGTAACCTTCTTGGTGGTGTCATACTCAACTCACACTATCAAGGTTCTATGGAGGCCATTCATGGTGCTCCGGGTGTTCGTGACCTTGGCGATCGCTGAGCTCGAGTGCACAGTGATCGTGTAGTGTAGCTGTCGTGTTAGGCGAGTGTTCATGTGTGTTGCTGTGTTGTTGTGAATGAGCGTTCGTGATCAAGGAGCTTGAAGATGAGTCGATAAAAGTGTGTTATTCTTGTCCTTGATCTATAGCATGCTGTAATTTATGTATTTTGCATAACCGCATGTTTCCATTTGTGATTGTAATTATAAAGTTTATATACGATTGTAATATGGAATGATCTTTCCGATGCTCATGAAAATCCTCGTGTTCGATTTCCTTCATAGATGAACTTTTTTTCTTAAGGCTACTGACTTGAAACACTGAGAAAAGACCCAAGAGGCTGCTATAAAATGGGTAGAATGTGAATAATGGTGATGATTTTGGCTAAGGCGAGTTGATGTCGTGAAAAGAAGGGCTTCCATCACTTTTATAGGCTTCAAAACCGTTGAGGAGGACTGGATTTCATGCTCTAAACATTTTTTAGGAAAAAGTGGAGCTACCAAACTGATTAGATCATGAAAATCGCAACCACTTTCGACTGCATCGAATTTTGGGAATTTAGGGCTCATTGATGTGGGCGCATTACTTTATTGTTGCAAATGCATAGATAGAAAATCTGTAGAAACAGTAAAAAAAAACCTTCCAAAATTCATCAAATCAGCACCAAATCAGCAAATAACATCTTTTAAGCATAATTATCACCTAGTGAGCTTAGTTAACAGATTATGACTAAAATTAGAGAAAAACACATGAATGAATCCCTTTTTCCATAGTAAAAGTACACAAATAGAAGTTCAAAATCATGCATTTCATGGCATGGATTAGATACCCGCCACTCGCAAGTCTCCGCATGAGCGATTAGGATCACATCATTTGTAACACTTTGCAGCTTTTGAAACAATTACAAAGTGGGTCATATTCGTAATGTCACCAGAATAAGACACTCAATCTTATCCATACACTATAGACCATTTAGGTTATTATTTAAACATGATCCACCTGTATGTCAACCACATACATGTTTAAATTGCATAAAATAACTTCGGATCTTAGTTTATTGGTTTGAGTTAATGCAATCTAAATGTCAAATAAAATAATACCTTATTTAATTAAACAAATAATTCATATACAAAATTTACAAACTATGAGAACCACGAGATTTAGAGCACCAACTCCAACAATCTCTCACTTATCCTAAAGCTAGTGAGTTGTACAATATAAAGTACAATACAAATAAAGTACACAATACAATAAACTGGGGCATACACTATATCCAGCAACACCTTTGTGGGAAACGTCTGTTCTAAAGCAATTTCTACCTTCCATTCTAGTGTATGGATAGTGAATTTTATATTCATCTCCTCGGTGACACAAGGATTAATATTACCAATGGTCATCTCCATTTCGTCTTCTTCAGGACTAGAGGAGGATAAAATTTCACTTAAATGGCTAACAAAAATCATTAGCAACTACAGAATCATCTACAAACCATACACCATTTTTATCTTGGATTCCAAGAATTTCATTTACCTTTTTCCATTGCGTTGCTTTTTCGTGGAACCATTTTGAATTCCTATCTCCCCATTTTAGCCAATCTTCACGCAAGCGTTGCTTTCAATAAATTTCATCCTCCTCCAACAAGCAATCCAACTCCAATTCAAATAAATGAATTTGCTCAAAATCCACCTGAGGAAACTTTTCATATTCATCTTTAAGAGCAGCTTTGCATATAGAAATCTTTTCCCATCTTTTATGGAGTAAAAGTCTTCCCCATGGTTTTAGCTTGATAGAACACTGTTTCAAATTATAAGTTAGATACTTGTTATTCTGGAACTTATTCCAATCCCCAACATTTGAAATAATCTCTTTACATTCATGATTTCTTACCCAGAAATCCTCAAATTTAAAAGGTTTACTGCCTCTTTTAAAAGAAAAGATAGCTTTAGTAGTACTATCAAGAACAATAGGACGATGGTCAAAAAATAACCAATCAAGATGTCTGATTTCCTACAAAACAAATGCTCAAAAGCTTCAGAACAAAGGAAACAATCAAGTCTCTCTCATACTCTAATTCCTCTTATATTGCCATTCCAAGTAAAATAGGGCCATTATAACCTACATCCAGCAATTTACATTCATCAACCACTTCTCTGAAAATTTCCAGCACCACGTTATCTTTCTGGAAGCCACCATACTTCTCTGAACACTACGTTATTTCATTTAGGTCAACACCAATCATCCAAGACTCATGCACATCTTTGAACAAGTTTCTTAGCAAATTCCAAGTTAGTTTCTTCTTATGGTTTTCTAGGAATCCAAAACTCCTATTTTCTTCTTACAGTTTTCTAGGAATCGATAAATCCTAATGAATCTCCACTTCATCTCATTCTATTTCACCCAAGAATCAATGTGACTCTGAGAGAATAAACAACATCCACCCTCACTTCATATTTCCATAACAAACAAAGACCTCTTTTTTATCCTTCAATTCTCACTGTGAAACATCCATCAAACTTGCAAGAAACTTCCATTCTCTTTGTTACTGTTTGGTCTCTTATGGTATCATTTAATTCCCGAAAAGGA
Organism: Benincasa hispida; assembly: GCF_009727055.1. NCBI lineage: Eukaryota > Viridiplantae > Streptophyta > Magnoliopsida > Cucurbitales > Cucurbitaceae > Benincasa > Benincasa hispida. The sequence goes on from NC_052359.1 coordinate 77,614,934, forward strand.
CTACGAAACAAAATAAAAAAATTTGTAAGAATCACACTACTTTTATTACTACTGAAACGTAGCACAGTGGTAAGTGAGGGGTCGAACTACAAAGAAACGTTGAAATAATTTCTTTTAAACTAAATTTGACTGAGTAAATCAGTAAAAACGGGGTTCTGTTTTTGATTAATTTGAAAACATGTAGGAAAATAAATTGTAAGAGATAAATGTAAGCCGTAATTTGTTCATCTAGTTCTCGGATCAAGTAAACATTCAACGTAATTTCAATCATCATTTTCTGCCAATTGATTATGTCACCGAATTATGCATGCATAACTACCCAATGATGCAATTTAACTAATCTCTAGGTTGACAGTCAATTAAATCGAAATCAATCAAGCGCCTTAACTAATAATTAAGGCCGAAAAGGCCGTCTCTAACTAATCTACATGCTCCTAGATTCAATTGGATTCTTAACGGTCATAACTAGAAACACATGCATTAGGATTTGGATTCAACTATGTCGATTAACGGTCAGGAAAAGCCATGTTCAATTAATCAAACATTCTTCAAATCTAAATTAAAAATGCAATGCAAAGATTCAAGGTCAGCTTGTAAACCTAAACATACACGTTCAATTGTTGCTACCGGGGTAAATTCAAGCATAGACGAACTACGAGGAAACATGCCAGCTTAAAATTAACTAGCAGAAAATTACAATCATGATAGGGGCATCAATCCAACACACAAATGCAAATGTAATTCGATTGAGATTTAAAAAAAAAAAAAACATAATTCTGAATTATAACATCAAATTGAGCAGAAAACTCAAGAGTTAGATCAAATCCTTAATCCAAGAACTAGATAGAAAATTACCTCATCGACTCATAGATAAATCCCATGAGGTACAATCCAATTCATGCTCACAATCCAAAATTAAATAAAAACTAGCCAAATCCCATGACGATGACGGGAACATCCTCATCCTCTCCGTCATCATCAGAACTATGCTCCTCTGCACCTCGCCCATGGAAGGCGGCAATCGATGACCTACAAATGGTGGCTTGATGCCCCATCCTCTCCTCGTTGTCAGGAATCTCCACCCCAGACCTATGACGCAACTTGGTAATAAAGCTAGGGTGCCCTAAGCTAGCTGTAGTGGAACACTGCCCACAAAGCCCTAATGACTTGACCAACGTTGATAGACATCCCTTGGACTAAATAATACAAGAGTTTGGTATGATCCTTAGTGACATCCATGAGGCAGAAAACTGGCATTAATCTAGAACACACAAAAGATTGCCAGATTTAGCTAGAGACAGACATGTTCATCCCTCTAAACCTCACAGCTACCCCTCTAGACCTAGCCCACTGAACTCCCAAACCACACAAGGCCTCTATTATCTTTTCATTGGAGAACTACTAAGAATAGAACCACTGTACTCATCATTAAAGTCTCTTAAATCATAGACTTCATTAATGTGGGACAATGAAAATGAGACCTTAATACCTCTCACCAATGAAAAGTCCCTCCCTTTGTCGATGTTGGCGTAGAACTCCCTAACTAATGGGACTACTGCCACGCCAGGATGGGCTACCAAAGATTTCCACCCCTTCTATTGTATGGCTGCAGTGATGGGTAAAAGTCGGGCTTTAGGGATAAGGCTCTCTCAAGGACAAGTTTCCTAGTGGAAACAACGTAGTGATAACGATCTAAGGCCCCTTGCGATCTAAACCTAGGGTACTCAAAGACTAGTTCAGGGTTTTCCCACTCTCGCTAATGCTAGCATCTCTCCTTCTGATAACAGACAGAAATGCATGTTATCATAGTGCTAAGTTCTTAAACAATGTTGGTTTGCGTTGATAAAACATGTTAAATTATGTCCAAAAAGCATCAAATTCATAATATTGCAGTCACATGCGTTCATCGCATAGGAATAGTTGATTTTTGTATTTTTATGTACAATATGCATTGACGCAAGGCAGAAATTTTGATCATAGGAAATCATTGGTCAAGCGCAGCATTATCGCAAGGCTTTGCAGTGATCGCATTCGCAAACATTTTCTCAAGAAAGATCGTCGCAACTTGGTCGGCACAACATGGTAGGCGTATCTGGGTGAAAGGCGTAATTAATCACAATCAGACAGAAAGCTAATGACAATCGAATCCAAATTAAGTTGACAGCCGCTAACGATAAAAAGTACATTTAGCTTTTCAGTGACAAATATTCGGCACATCAGTCAGAGAATTAAAGCCATCCCATCTGTGTAGTCATGAGAGAGAAGCTGCCTTTCACCCTGGAAGTTCTATAAATACCAAAGGCATCCTTCAGAAAAGAGGTTCACCATCTTACAAGTTCACAAGTATGTTCATAGTTTAGGCTTGTTCTTAGATTTTCTTTTATTTTAAGGCAGATGCAAGAGAAGGAGGTTGTGCTAGCATATCGTTCTGGTAAGCTTGGGAGAGTTTCGGAAGCTTCAGGAACAGAGAGAGGGCCGACACCTGCAGAGGCAGGAATATCTTTTGAACCGAATAGAGATTGACAATGTAAAAGCCTCGGTCAGCAAGGAATTGCTACCAGGCTCTCTACCTTTATCTTTCATTGTTATTTTGTACTCAAACTCATTTATCGAAATGGAATTTACTTCATATATATGTTCACTCCCTGTTATTTATGCATGAGTAACTAAATCTGTTAAATGAGTTGAGGAGCATTTAACTAGCACAACTAGGAATCTTCATTCTATGTGATTATCTTGTATTATGTATGCTTCGTTCGTTCATTAAAGATACTCGGGAGAGTAGTCTAAGGACAGGATCTAAGCTTGGGAAGGTCAGGTCAGAATCTAAGCTCGGGAGAGTCAGATTAGAATGCATAATCAAGAGATAGAAGCTTAGAAATAAGCACTATTTGCTATTAACACATCGCATGTATCCTAGAGATAGGATATGATTGTATGCGGTCACCTTGCCTTTATGCATTTTGCATCATCGCATAGGAAAATAGTAGAGACCTAGGAATAAGCTCTATGCACACTTTTACGTTCAACACATGCGTTCTAGACTTAGGAGCATCGCATTTGCATTTGAAAATGACTTGCTGTGCATGGTTGTAGCGTGATCACATAGTTTGACGCATTCCCAAGTAACGCTAGCTAAAGACCTTCTCAACCTATTCATCTGCATATTCGGTGCATCTATCACACAACTGACTTTTCTCAAATCCTCCGCATTTGTTTATTTTTCATTACCGCAATCAACAAACAAACCAACAATCATTTGAGTTACCGGTTACCGCAAAGTTTTCATAAAAATTACCACCGCAGATTATGTTCCCAAGTCCCTGAGTTCGACCCTAGACTTACTAGGAACTCAGTAGGGTTTACACTTGGATTCCATTGAGAAAACTTGACTGCTCAACGTAATTTCATCATCGCATATCATCCACAATTGCATATCATAAAATAACGCATCACCTTTCTACTCTCCTAGGACCCATTGAAAAGTTTTTCTAAATGAAAGCTCAGATAATTTGGTTCACCAAGGAAAAATTTAACCACGCCTTTCAATTCCTACCCAAAATCACACCAAATTTTCAACAATTGAACACAAATCCACCCGCACACAAAAAATCCCAAACAACTTATTCACATATTCAATATCAACAATTCACAAATCTTCAAACCCATTCATATTAAGCAAGACAGTCATGAAAATCAAGAAATTTCATATCAATCAGCAAATATATGAACAAATGAAGAATGAATTGCTAAAAACTCACTTCAAATGAAGAAATCCCAAAATGCACAAAATCCAAGTTTAATTCGAGTTTGTTATTGGATTTTATATGTTTATTTTTATTTTTTTTTTTTGGTACTGAGCAACCATGAGGTAGAATTGGCGATTTGAAACTAAACGGGGTTAATTTGAAGCGATTTGGAGTTGCTTTGAGCATCTGGGCTTCAAAGAAGTTAAAAAGACATAAATGCCCCTATTAAAGCGTTACATCGCTCATGGTTTGCCTTGGCCTGACGCTCGCCCAATGCTGAAGGACAGAATGGGTAGCGTTGCAATGCTCACCCTGAGTTTCGCGATGCTACGATGTTGAAGATGGAGAAACCCTCACGCGCGCAAGTGAGCGTTAGCCTAGTGTTGGACTTCTGTGCCTGACGCTCAAGACCAGCTGCATCAGCGTTGCAACACTCGTTCTGGCGTTGTAACGCTGTCCCTGTTTCTATAAATACTTCTCTTCGATTTTTAGGTAAAGATATGTTGAATTTCAATGGAGGCTAAGGAGAGGTCGAGTTTTCTTCTTCCTCTATGTTTTCAGTATTATTAGGCTAGTTTTTAGTCTAATTTTGGATTGTGAGCACGGATTGGATTGTACCTTATGGGATTTGTCTATGAGTCGATGAGGTAATTTTCTATCTAGTTCTTAGATTAAGGATTCTGTGTAACTCTTGAGTTTTCTGCCAAATTTGATGTTATAATTCAGAATTATCTTTTTTTTTTAAATCTCAATTGAATTACATTTGCATTTGTGTGTTGGATTGATGCCCCTATCATGATTGCAATTCTATGCTAGTTAATTTCAAGCTCACACGTTTCCTCTTAGTTCGTCTATGCTTGAATTTACCCCAATAGCAATAATTGAACGTGTATGTTTAGGTTTACAGGCTGACTTAAATCTTTGTATTGAATGTTTAATTTAAATTTGAAGAATTTTGGTTAATTGGACATGGCTTTTCTTAACAGTTAATCGAATGTTTACTTGATCTGAGAACTAGATGAACCAATTACAACTTATATTTATCCCTAATTTATTTTCCTGCATGTTTGCAAATTAATCAAAAGCCAAAACCTCATTTTTACTGTTTTCCTCAGTCAAATTTAGCTTAAAAGAAATTAATTCAACGTTTCTCTCTGGTTTGACCTTGCACTTACCACTGTTGCTATGTTTCAGTAGTAATAGGAGTAGTACAATTTTTATAAATTTTTTTTTGTTTCATAGTCCTTTTCGGGAATTAAACGATACCGTAAGAGGTTAAACAAAAATGGGTCTGCTGCTAGGGAAGCATGCCAATTAATATCTTTTAGTTAGAATTGACTATTAAACCTTAAAAACCCAAAAATATATTTTTTCTTTTCTTGTGTCTACTTGTTTTTCCATGGCAGATAACCTGAACATCTATTATGCACTTCAAGTGGAACAACGAAGAACACAAAAGGTAAGTGAGATTAGTGAGCTTAGAAGTCAAATATCTGAACTAACCTCTATTGTTCAAGTTATAACCACTGCACAAATATAATTTTCGCGTGGACCTAAGCGCGAATACTATCCTCCTTGGGAGATGCCTACCCAAACTCCGTTGTCGATGCCATCTCCATCTGCTAATATAGGTATTTCTATAGAGGATATAATTAGGGAATTTTCTAATCGATCTAGTGATTTTGTGTAGGAATGCCCCTACGGTTATCAAGAACCCCTAAGTTTCAAGCAGGATAACTTCTATTCCAAACATGAAGTTAGAGCTGGGCTTCAAAATCTAAGTAACGCATTGCTCAGATTACTGAATCAGTTAGGAGACTTGAGGAGTCTTGGGAACAATCATTCTCTGAGAGTGTCGAGTTGAGCAATAGAGATACTTGTATCGATGATTCCATTGAGCAGCTCGTTCCTCAAATTTCTAATCAAGGTAAGACGTTGGATTCCTTAATGTGTGAACTTGCTAATGTTTTTCTGAGTGTGAGTAGGAGTCTATTGAGTCTCACCTAGAGACCCAAGCCCCCGTTCCATTGGAAAACCATCCAGAGCGTTCCTTTATCTATAGCATCGAGGCCAACCTTATTAAGGGATTTCCTTGGACTGATTAAGATGACGATGTTTATCCCATGTCGTGTCCAAAACAAGTTTGTGAGGTTAAGTATGAGTCTGAACTTTACTTTGAGGAGTGTCAGGTAAAAGAGTTAGAGGCTCCCAAGCCATGATCTGTTCTTTGTCATGGTATTTCTTTAATTTTTGAACTTTGCTCATCTTTACCTTGCGAGTTAGTCGAGTCAGTTGAGTCAGAGTCTTTATTTTCTGCAGAGACAGTCCTTGAGTCTTTTGATTCTTTCTTTTTTTCTTTTTTAAATAAAATAAAAAATTTCAAATTCGACTTGTCTAGTTTTTTCCAAAAGATGAGAGCCCTTATGGCTTTACCAGGCCATATCGGCTCGTCTAAGAAGAGACCATAGATATATGAGAATTTCTTTGTGCCTTGACAGAGGACAGGTCACGTCAAGTAACCGACATTAAAAATGTTCGCTTCCCAGCTACAGAGATTTTTCGCTGGGGTTTTTCAGCGATTCTTGGGGAAGGCTTAGGCTGGGCAACGAGGTGGCAACTTGCAGCGAGGAAAGCAGTCTCCCGGTGGTGATGAGGGCTTGGGAAGGGGACGATGGTTGGGAAGAAGAGTGTGAATATTGTCCAGCCATTTTTTTCAATGAAGTGAAAGAAGTTGGAAATTTTTTTGTCTTAGGAAGAAGCTCGGAAGGGATGGTATGTAGAGAGAATTTCTTTAGGGTTTTTTCTTTCGCGAAGAGATGCAAATGAGCTCCTCGGTTGAAAAAGGCGTGATTTATAGGTTGGGCCTTGATGGGCCCAACGCAATCGTTGCGTGGCAGGCTTCGATATTCCAAAAAGCTTGCCGCGCGCCCCTCCCATTATGATTTAGCAGAAATGACGTCCTTTCGTCTGCTAAGTCATAATTCCCTCGGAAGCTGAAGCGATTCAACTACCCTTTCCGCGAAGATTTTATCAAATTTTTAAGCTGAAGCGATTCGACTACCCTGCTCCGCGAAGATTTTTATCAATTTTTTTTACTTTATTTCATTTAATCGACAGACACAATGTTAAATGTTTAACACAATGCTACCGTTACCGCAAATGCATATTTATGGAGGACGGGCCCAACGTATGCATTAGTCCAACACACCCCTCAGCGCAATACATTTCTGGAGGACGGGCGCACGGTATTTCTACCAGCGCAACACAACCATCGACATAGTGCGTATTTGCGGAGGAAAGGCGTAGTGTACATACGCGTGGAACTCATCTGTCAACGCAATGCATTTTCGGAAGATGGGTACAAAATGTATCTATTAGCGCAAGATACAACCGCCGTCACAATGCATACCGGATGTTATTTATGGTATCACCAACATCGCAACGCTTATCCCAAAACTAAATTGATAAGATGTTGTGGTGTTCATTTTTTTTTAATGTTCATTCATAGAAATTTTGAGCTCAATGCAAACTAAGGCTGGAAAGAAAATAATTCAACTAGTGATAAAATTAACGCAACTGGAATTGAAGTAGAAGTAAATTCTAGTAAACAGGAAAACTAAGTTACGAAAGCAATAAACTGATTTAAATAACGCAATGATAAAGTAGTAAAGAAAGCAATAAAGATAGTGTTAGGGATGCTGATTGAAAAGGTTCTTCAGGGTTACCACAATCGCATCCCCACAAGCGATCAATCTTGCTTGCCTAAGTCGATGGTCTCCATGCGTCGTTCCACATTGCCCCCATAGTAAGGCTTAATTCATTGACCATTGACTTTAAATGCACTGTTTCCATCCTCGGTTGTTAGCTCCACTGCGCCATGGGGAAAGATAGTCTTGATACGGAATGGCTCAGACCAGCGGGACTTCAACTTTCTTGGAAATAATCACAAACGTGCGTTAAATAAAAGTACCTGTTGACCCACGAAGAATGTCCTCTTGCTTATGCGGTCATCATGCCATTTCTAGTTCACTATTTATAAAGTTTGGCATTTTTGTCGGCATTCATTCGCCACTCGACCAGCTCGTTCATCTGCAACTTTCGGACTTCCCCCACACTTCACAGATCAAAATTCAGCTTTTTAATTGCCCACATTGCCTTGTGTTTCAACTCGAGAGGAATATGGCAAGTTTTTTCGAAGACCAGGGCATATGGGGACATACCGATTGAAGTTTTGAAGGCAATCCTGTATGCCCATAGTGCTTCATCAAGCTTGGGTGACCAATCTTTCCTGGAGGTACTGACTACCTTCTCCAAGATGGTCTTAATTTCTCTGTTGGAGATTTCTGATTGCCCATTGCTTTATGGGTGATATGCAGTTGCAACTCTATGGCTGACATTAAATTTGATCAATAGGTTGGTGATGATGCGGCTGATAAAATTGTGCCTTCATCGTTAATTAAGGCACGGGGCGTTCCATATCGTGTGAAGATGTTTTTCTTGAGAAATTTTGCCACCGTGGCCGCATCGTTTTTAGCACATGCAATGGCCTCAACCCACTTTGAAACATAATCAACCACAACCAAAATATATTGATGACCCTCTGAAGGCGAAAATGGGCCCATGAAGTCGATTCCTTATACATCAAACAGTTCAATTTCTAAGATCGAAGTCAAAGGCATTTCATCCCGTCTGGACATGTTCCCTGTTCTCTGGCATCTGTTGCATTGCACAACATGGGCGTGGGCGTCCTTGAATAGCATTGGCCAAAAATAGCCGCTCTGTAGAACTTTTGCGGTAGTCCTCTGCCCCCCAAAATGTCCTCCATAAGGGGACTCATGACAAAGTTCTAAAATGTGCTTGGTTTTGTGCTCAGAAATGCATCGACGCAGAATATCATCGGGTTCGAGTCGATACAAGAATGGGTCATCCCAGAAATAAAACTTGACTTCGTGTCTCAGCTTCTTCTTTTGCTAGTATGAATAGTCTTCGGGTACTTGGCCGCAAACTATGAAGTTTACAATATCCCCAAACCATGGGACATTAACGCATACCGTCATAAGTTGCTCGTCAGGGAATCTCTCTTCAATCTCTTTCTCTTTCTTCTAAACCTCATAATTTTCTAATCGTGATAAATGATCTGCGACTTGGTTCTCAGTGCCCTTCTGGTCTTTGATTTCTAGATCAAATTCTTGCAAGAGTAATACCGACCTAATCAATCTTTGTTTTGCGTCCTTTTTCGTCATGAGGTACTTGATCGTAGAATGATCAATATACACCACTACATTTGATCCAATTAGGTACTGCTGAAATTTCTCCAGGGCAAACACTACTGCAAGCATTTCTTTTTCTGTGGTTGTATAATTTTCCTGTGAATCATTCAGCGTCTTACTGGCATAATAGATAGGATGCAAAATCTTGTCTTTTCGCTGGCTCAAGGTTGCGCCTACTGCATATCCACTTGCGTCACACATCAACGCAAATGGTTGCGTCCAATCGAGCGCAACAAAAAAAGGTGCAGTGATGAGCGCATTTTTCAGCGTGTGGAACGCTTCGGCGCATGCGTCATTAAAATCATATTCATGGTCAATCTTGCGAAGCGCACTTAGAGGTGTTGCGATCTAAGAAAAGTTGCAGATGAATCTTCGATAGAACCCTTCATGTCCCAGAAAACTCCTAAGCATTTTCACATTGACTGGTGGTGATAACTTGGATATTGCATCAATTTTTGCTTGATCAACTTCCAACCCTACCTTTGATATCTTGTGACCTAGCACTATTCCTTCTTCTACCATAAAATGGCATTTCTCCCAGTTCAAAACCAAATTTGTTTCAACACATCTCTTCAAAAAAATTTCCAGATTTGATAAATAAGAGTTATAGGTGTTTCCAAAAACCGAAAAGTAATCCATAAACACCTCGATAGACTCCTTCGGGAAATCTGAGAAAATGGCCATCATACACCTTTGGAAGGTGCTTAGTGCGTTACACAGTCCAAATGGTATGCGACGGAATGCAAATGTGTCAAATGGGCACGTGAAAGTTGTTTTGTCCTGGTCTTCCAGCACAATCGTGATCTGGTTATACCCTGAATAGCCGTCAATAAAGCAAAAGAATTCATTCCCTGCAAGCCGATCCAACATTTGATCAATAAACAGGAGTGGAAAATGGTCCTTCTTTGTGGCCAAATTTAGCTTGCGGTAATCCATGCATATTCTCCACCCCGTGGTTGTTCTGGTAGGAATTAATTCATTTTTGCTATTAGTGATGATTGTCATTCCCCCTTTCTTTGGAACACATTGTACTTGGCTTACCCAACTACTATCAGATATGAGGTAAATGATGCCTGCATCAAGCCACTTCACAATCTCTTTCTTGACAACCTCCCTTATGGTAGGGTTCAGACGGCGCTGCCTCTCTACGGATCATGTTTTTCCCTCTTCAAGACGGGTCGTGTGCATGCAATACGAGGGACTGATCCCTCGAATGTCCACTAAGGTCCATCTTAAGGCTTTCGCGTATTTCTTGAGGATCTAAATAAGTGCTTCCTCCTTTTCTTTTCTCAGTGAGGCAAAGATTATAACTGGTAGAGTATTGTTGCCTCCTAAATAAATATATTTGAGGTGCACTGAACTCCAACATGGGTGGTTCTTCACAAGATGGCTTAGTTCGCTGTGTTGATCATTCAGATAACTTTATTGTTTCAAAATCTGGGTCAATCTGTATTGCGGCACAATTCTCCTCCAACATTGCGCCAACCTCAAAGTCTTCTTCCTCCGATTCTTCTCGAAACTTGTGCCATTGTTCTTCCTACAACTCTCCAATATACTGGCAGTTTTGCATATCATATGGGTATTTTAACGCATTGAGAACGTTAAACTTTGCTTGCTGATTGTCGACTCTTATGGTGAGTTCTCCTTTTTGAACGTCGATCGGCGCTCGCCCTGTTGCGATAAACGGGTGACAATATGATCAGCACCTCAATGTCAACTTCGTAATCCAATATAATAAAGTCAGCAGGAATAGATGAATTTATCCACTTGCATAAGTACGTCTTCTATCTTGCCTTCTGGATGCGTTATTGATCTATCAGCCAACTGTAACGTAACTGCGGTGGGTCTTGCGTTGTCGATGTTTAACTTCTTGAAGATAGATAAGGGCATCAGATTTATACTTGCCCCTAAGTTACAAAGTGCATTTCCGACTTCTTTACCCTCTATTGAGCATGGTAATGTGAAGCTCCCTGGATCTTTCATTTTCTTGGGGATGTTGTTCTGGAAGAGCGTATTCATACGTTAGTGGGACAGTTTCATTTTCCCCGATCTTTCTCTTGCTGGCAAGTATATCCTTGAGGAACTTCACATAGCTCGGCATTTGTTCCAACGCTTCTACTAAGGGAATGTTGATATGTAGCTATCGAAGAACATCCAAGAACCTCTTGAATTGAAATGATGATGTGCTATGACTCAAGTTTTTGTTCCCGGCAACGGCACCAGAAACTTGTAATAATAAATGAAATTGATGGTTTGATGATTTGACTCAAGTTGCTTATGCGCTATGATTTATGATAATATGCGATACTATGTTCTAAATGTATGCAATGATGCTTAAATGCTTTGTAGTATGCATTCGTGTAGTGCGTATCACAAGTTTTCTTAAGTTGGAACCAAGTATAATTCCAACGCAAGTTTCTTAGATTGATTTGAGGTCGAACACAGGGATTTTCGTGATTAATACGATACTTTTGTGGTATATGCAATCGGTTAAACATAAAGAATAATGAATTGGTTTTGCGAAAACGTAAAATGCGGTAAAAGTAAATTGCGATGAAAAGTAAATTGTGGTAAAGAATAAAATGCGCTGAAAAATAAGATGTGATAAAGTAAATTGCTGTGAAAGATAAATTAAGAAACTATTAATATACAGGTTGAGGACTGGCTGTGAAGTTATGCAAAAGAATCTAATGAATGCGGTGGTAAGTCTTGTGAATGAATCAGAAAAAGAATGAGTTGAGGGCAAGGACATCGCAAGTTCATTAATCTTGTTAAGGACGCAACTAAGGTTCCGCTTTCCCTTGGCGTATTACACCTTTCAGTGATCGGCCGGGTTCCAATATGTCTATGGTGAAACAGAGATGAACGTAACAAACACAAGGTTGTTTCCATCTCTCGAAATACTTCTCGCTTTAGTTAACGCATTCTTCCAACCTTCTTTCAATAAGCGGAATAACATCATCACTTCTGCTCTCACAGATGAAGATGTCGTCGAGCATGCTTTACCTAAACTCAGCCAATTTTCTTAACAAGGATTAACTCACTTGCTTAATCCTTCCCCTTTACCCAGGGGATTAGTTACACATGATGAAGAAAATGGATGATGAAAGTGTGGAGAATAACAAAGAAATGACAATGACTACGATAATGATATTTAAATCTAAAGATCAGCGTTTGTTACAGATAGTGAATGAAAAATTATAGATAGATGAACACAGTAGATGAATGAAAAATATAAACAAATACGGAAAGAGTGTCAATGTCTTTCCAGCGTATGGAAGAACAAATACGATCAGAGATGGTGTGTTTGCCAGCGTGTGGAAGAAATGGAGTGGAAAGCTTCCCTCTCAGGCTTGCTTTCCAGGTAGAAGTGACCTTTCGCACAGAGCTTCTTCTTCGAGAATGGAAATAATTTCTTGCTCAAAGACTTACCTCTCAGTCTTGTCTCATCGTTCTCCCAGATTTTCTCTAAATTGTCTCTTCAGACTAGCCTCCCTCTCATTGAATTTGATGAAGCTATTTATAAACCTTGGCTTCTTTTGTATTAGTGGTCCCACTCTAAGAATCTGATAATTCCTGCCATGGCATAGTGGAAATGTCCGCTCTGCTTCACGATCAATTTGTCAGAATCGTACAACAGAAAAGTTGTACACTGTCAAAAGTCCTTGTGAATGCATTGCTCTTCACATCTTTGATCGATCGCCGCATGCGGTGTAATTGTTTTGATCTTCTATCGATTGCCGCATGCGGTGGAAATGCGTTGATCACTTGAGTCCATGATCGATCGTTGCATGCGCTGCAATTGTGTTGTTCTTTCTTTGTTCTTAAATGATTGTCGCATGCTGTGATAATGCGTTGTTCTTTTTGTCCTCGAGCGATTGTCGCATCCGATGACCTGTTTCCTGTAAAACAAAAACTTGGGCATTCCATTTTTGCCATCGCAATGGGGTTAGCGGGTGTGCTCACGATACTTTATAATTTTCGTATTTCTAAGCCAATTTCTATACTGTCAACGTAACTTTTCCTTCTTTTTGCCGCATAATCTAAATAAAACGGTATAAACTTGTATTTCTACAAGTTATCAGCCTCAATGCCATAGACAAAGGAACGCTCTGGATGGTTTTCCAATGGAACGGTGGCTTGGGTCTTTAGGTGAGACTCAGTAGACTTGTACTCACACTCAGAAAAACATTAGCAAGTTCACACATTAAGAAATCCAACGTCTTACCTTGATTAGAAATTTGAGGAACCAGCTGCTCAATGGAATCATCGATATAAGTATCTCTATTGCTCAACTCGACACTCTCAGAGAATGATTGTTCCCAAGACTCCTCAAGTCTCCTAACTGATTCAGTAATCTAAGCAATACGGTTACTCAGATTTTAAAGCTCAGCTCTAACTTCATGTTTGGAATAGAAGTTATCCTGCTTAAAACTCAGGGGTTCTTGATAACCGTAGGGGTGTTCCTGCACAAAATCACTAGATCGATTAGAAAATTCCCTAATTATATCCTTTACAGAAATACCTGTATTGGCAGACGGAGATGGCATCGACAATGGAGTTTGGGTAGGAATCTCCCAAGGAGGATAATATTCACGATCAGGTCCACGCGAAAATTATATTTGTACAGTAGCTATAACTTGAACAATAGAGGTTAGTTCAGATATTTGACTTCTAAGCTCATTAATCTCACTTACCTCCTGTGTTCTTCGTTGTTCCACTTGAAGTGCATAATAGATGTTCATGTTATCTGTCATGGAAAAACAAATAGATGCAAGAAAAGAAAAAATATATTTTTGGGTTTTTAAGGTTTAACAGTCAATTCTAACTAAAAGATATTAATTGGCATGTTTCCCTAGCAACAGATCCATTTTTGTTCAACGGTATCGTTTAATTCCCGAAAAGGACTATGAAATGAAAGAAAATTTATAAAAATTGTACTACTCCTATTACTACTGAAACATAGCAACAGTGGTAACTGCAGGGTCAAACCACATAGTAACGTTGAATTAATTTCTTTTAAGCTAAATGGACTGAGGAAAATAGTAAAACGGGGTTTTGGTTTTTGATTAATTTGCAAACATGCAGGAAAATAAATTGCAAGGGATAAATGAAGTTGTAATGGGTTCATCTAGTTCTCAGATCAAGTAAACATCCCATGTAATTTCAATCATCATTTTCTCCAATTGACTATGTCAACGAACTATGCGTGCATAACTACCCAATTGATGCAATTTGGCTAATCTCTATAAAGGTCAACAGTCAATTAAATCGAAATCATCAAGAATCCTAATTAATGATTAAGGCTGGAAAGATCGTGCCTTAACTAATCTACATGCTTCTAGATTCAATTGGATTCTTAGCGGCCATAAAGAACTAGAAACACATGCATTAGGATTTAGGATTCAATTATGTCGATTAACTGTTAAGAAAAGTCATGTCCAATTAACCAAACATTCTTCAAATTTAAATTAAACATGAAATACAATGATTCAAGTCAGCCTGTAAACTAAACATACACGTTCAATTATTGCTACTGGGGTAAATTCAAGCATAGACGAACTACGAGAAAACGTGAGCTTGAAATTAACTAGCATGGAATTGCAATCATGATAGGGGCATTAATCCAACACACGAATGCAAATATAATTCAATTGAGATTTAAAAAAAAAAAAACATAATTCTGAATTATAACATCAAATTTGGCAGAAAACTCAAGAGTTACACCAAATCCTTAATCCAAGAACTAGAAAGAAAATTACCTCATCGACTCATGGACAAATCCCATAAGGTACAATCCAATTCGTGCTCACAATCCAAAATTAAACTAAAAACTAGCCTAATGATACTAGAAACATAAAGAGGAAGAAGAAAACTCGGCCTCTCCTTAGCCACCATTGAAATTCAACATATCTTTACCTAAAAATTGTAGAGTAGTATTTATAGAAAAAGGGACAACATCACAACGCTGGAACGAGCATTACAACGCTGATGCAGCTTGTCTTGAGCGTCAGGCACAAAAGTCCAACGCTAGGCTGATGCTCACTTGCGCGCGTGAGGGTTTCTCCATCTTCAACATCGTAGCATCGCGAAACTCAGGGTGAGCATTGCAACGCTACCCATTCTGTCCTTCAGCATTGGGCAAGCGTCAGGCCAAGGCAAACCATAACGATGTAACGCTCTAACAGGGGCATTTATGTCTTTTAAACTTCTTTGAAGCCCAAATCGCTTCAAATTAACCTCGTTTAGTTTCAAATTGTCAATTCTACCTCATGGTTGCTCGATACCCATAAAAATAGAAAAATAAATACATAAAGTCCAATAACAATCACGAATTAAGCTAGGAATAATAGTTCTTTTTTAGAGTTATCAGTTATTGCCTTCACTATTTGTTTCTGATAAGAAAAGAATCAGGGGATTATTTGTGTGTATTAAATCGCACACTAATCTGGATGCTTTGGGTTTCCCAGCCCCCAAGCATTTCAACAAATAACCCTTGTAGTCTCTAACAGGGCTGAAAGACAGCCTCTGCCAATATTGAATGTGCAGTAACTTCAGCTTCCTCCCCACTGTTCTTTCTACCCTTTTTTGGTTCAAACAAATCATCACTTTCCAACTTCCTTTTTTTTTGTCATCCATAGAACAATCAGAAGACTTACTAGGAGAAAAGATTCTCTCTCTTCTCTTCCAACTCTTTCTTTTTTGTTTTTTCTGGACTCGGATTCTTCAAAAGATCATGAGATGAATAATCATCCACCCTATTAGTAAACCTTTCAGCTTCCTTTTCTATTGAAAGAGAACTCTGGTCATCCCCTTTCCCTGCAAATAGATCCTCCCCACAAGATGAAGATAAGTTTAAATCAATGAAGTTTTCGCTTACATTTCCATCATCTTGTTGAATCAATTGCTCTAGCTTTTATTAGGGGATGAAATATCTGATTCACAATTCTCAATGTATTCTTCCTCACAACTTCATCATTTTTTTAGGTCCCAATTTGCTGGGGTCGGAATATTTTGTTTTGCTTTCGAATTCCCATCAAACTTCAGCCAATTACCATATTGAAAAGCTTGATCTCCCCAATTATCTTGATGGTAGTTGATGCAGACAGTTTTTTAACAGTATATCCTAAATTTTAGACAACCTCTCATAACATAGGCTAACCCAACTCCCTTGAGGACAGTTCTCCATTTTGATCAAGACTCCCCAGCACAAAGGTTTGGTAATGTCTATCAAGACACTAATTCGCATGCTCTTACCCAAACAAAAACCTTCTTTTATCAATGGCTACATCAATGAACTCTCCAACTGCATTTCCTATTTGAATTTCCATCATCTTGTTTTGAAATTCCGAAGATCCAACGCTCGAACCCAAAAGTAGGCCTGATTAAACCCATACTCCGAGATCTTCCTATCAATCTTCAGGTTCTCCATTACTATAAAAAATCGATCAAGAAGCCAAGGTCCTCCATTTAACGCCCAATCTTTATCCTTCGTAGAATCAAAGTGAAACATGAACATATTTCTCCCTATATTTACTACTTTGAAATTTGCTAATGATCTCCATGCACTTCCTAACGCATTCTTCAAGGTATTCGTTGCGATCACTGAACTGGCCAGTAGCTTTCCCATCAAACAACGGTCCAGATGACCACGTATCCATTGTCTCCCGATCGTGATCTATCAACCTCTCCTTTTCTTTTTCAGTTAAACTCAATTTTTCCCACTCATTTAGCAGTTCCTCAATGGCCATCTTTTTACTTTCATCCAAGAACAAAGCATCGTCACGACTAGACAAAGGCTTCTAATTTTCCTTTTGCTCACAGAAGAATTCTTGGAGGATTCTTGAAAAAACAAGAAATCCCAAAATTATAGTATTTTGAAAACATTTCTAAATGGTAGATCACAAACCAAGTAACAAGGTATAGAAGTGTTTATTTAAAATCTTCACTTTCAACAATTATTAAATCAATGTTGACTCGGCATGGAACAAAATCCTTTGTCTACGGGTTTGGGAATTGTTTACAGAGATTCTATAGGGACATCAAAGCATTAGCCATGGAGTGCCTTCATTTTGTTTCTAATCCTTCTTCTCTTGAAATGAGAGTTAGTTATTCTTGAGGGTATTCGATTTGCAGACTTGTTGAGACTTGTGTTGGTGTTGATGGGTTGGGTTGGGTTGAAGGATCTTTTAGACCCAACCAATTGTTCGAGTAGTAAATTTTTTCAACCCAAATAACCCTTATTAAAAAATAAACTCAACCCAATCCAATCAAAATATTTGGATTGTGTTAGTTCGGGTTAATCGGGTCGTTTATTTAAAATTTTGTTTTAAAAAGAAGCAAAATGTAAAAATCTAATTTAATTATTTTCATATATTGAATTAAGATTAATTACTCAACTTCAATTTATAAAACTACTAAGTGTTGAAAAATAAATTATTAAAAAAATATTGTAATTAAATAAAATTAAAATCAATATATGTATAAATGATTGTGTTATAAATAACAAAAAATATATATATTTTTTAAAATTAATAATAAATTCGGGTGGGTTCAGGTTATATTAGATGAACCCATAAACCAACTCAACCCATAAAATTTTCATTTATTTGAATCCAACCCAAATCACACGAGTTGTGTTGGGTTGATTGGTTTTTTCGGGTCAACGGATTTTTTTTAACAGCCCTAATTATGTTTTTTTAATATAGTTGTTGAATCAGACTGTCTTGAAGCTGCCAATTTACTTACAAGGAAATCTATCCCTCATTGTGAGATTGTTTGAATTGGGAGATTTTTTTGTATTGCATCTAAGTTCATCTCTATTTCTTTTATTCATGTTAGTAGAAAGATAAATCTGGTGGCTCATGAAGCTGCTAAGAGGGCTAGGTGCTATAAAATTTTAGGTGTTTGGTGTAGTTTTCCGAATTGTGTCGTTTCTTTGGCTCAAAATAATATATACTTGTCCAGTTGTCCTTGAGACTCAATGAATTTTTCTTAAAAAAAAATCATTAACAAAAAGAAAATAGTTGGAGATGCAGAGTATCAATCCCCATATATCTCTCACATGCTAAGCGAGCACTCTACCATCTGAGCTACATCCCCAATATATTAATAATAACTAAGTGCAGTGATTACAAATGAAAAAAAAAACCAAGTTAAAATAGTATTTACAAGCTTAGTTTTAAAAATAAATTAAACAAATATCTGTTAAACGGGATCGTAATAATTAAATTTAAAATCAAGAACAAACATATATTTATAAACTTGGAGATGCAAGGTATCGATTCTCATGCATGCCGCATGATAAGCGAGCACTTTACCATCTGAACTACATCTTCCTTATGGCATTAGTAATTCGAATATAATGTAAATGAAAGTATATTAAAACATGATTATCAAATGAGGTTTTAATGATTAAATTTAAAAATTAAGAACATACATTATAAAAAATTGGAGATACAAGATATCGATCCCCGTACTTCTCGCATGCTAAGCGAGTGATGTACCATCTAAGCTACATCCTCATTACAAAATTAATCATTCATATGTGATGTAAACAAAAAATGAAAGTGTGATTACAAGCTTAGTTTTAAAATTTTAAAAAATTAAACAAATGTTTATCAAACGAGGTGTTAATAATTAAATTTAAAATTAAGGACAAACATATATTTTAAAAAATTGAAGATGCAAGGTACCGATCCTCATATCTTTCACATGCTAAAACAAACACTCTACAATAGCTACATGATTTTTATGACATTAGAAATTTGGAATATTTATATATGTTACTCAAGTTTTAACAATTCTAAACCTTAGAGACAATATAAGAAAAGTTGTAATGGGTAGTGAAAAAACATAAAGATATTTACAAATTTAGCAATGGTTGTCTAAAATTATAAAAAAAGGTTGATTTTCATCTTTTTATTATCTTGATTTTACCCTCATTTGTGAATCAACAATATATTTGATATACTTTGTATTTTAATGTATCAGTTAACTGATATACTTGAATATCAATTAGCTAATACACTTTATATAACATCTTATTTACCATGACTTTATTGTATTGTGGTGGGTGTTGTTTGTTCGACTATGGTGAATATTGTTTTTTATGTTATTTTATTTTTTGTTTTGTTTTGATATAGAGTTATTTTCATTTGATTATTTCAATTTCAATGGTCTGGTTTAGATTATGGTGTATGTTTTCAAAATTGATTTTGATGGTATATCTTCATTGCTTTAATTTTGTCGACTACTAAATATAGATTGTATTAATTAATCTGTTCTATTGTTGAATTTTTTATATGATTTTGAGAATATAAGTTACATTTTATTTAGTATATTAATTGTATGACATATGCATTTGATATATCGTATATCGGTAGACTGATATACTTGATTTAGAAAGAGAGAAAACCATATAAATTATATGGTTGATATGTCAAATATGAAGTATATCATTCATAATAATATTTAAAGTATCACATTCGTATTTCAATTGTATATTATTTCCAAATTCAAAATGAATTTCAAGTAGATCATTAGTATATTAAAAGTATATCATAATTCATTCAAAATACGATAACTAAGTGTTCAAAATACGATAACTAAGTATAGCATTGGTACGTCAGTAGTTTATCAACACTCATTCAAAATTCATTTAAAATAGAACATTGATATACTTATAGTATGTCAGTAATCATTAAAAATTAATTACAAGTATATTGTTAGTGTACCAATAGTATGACAACACTTATTCTAAATCCACTTCTAGTATAATATTGGCATACCAATAGTATATTAATACTCAAATGTTCAAAATGTAATTAAGTATATTCAATAGTTTAGTAATATATTAGCACTATTCAAAATTCAATTTCAAGTATATTATTATTGCATTATTGGTCTATAAACACTCATTCAAAATTTATTTAAAGTATAAATGAGTGTATCTATATTGTATCAATACTCATTAATAACTAATTTCGACTACATCGTCAGTATATCAATAGTATTTTAATATTCATTCTAAACAAATTTTCAAGTATAATATTGAAGGGCATGGAATTCTGGCAATAGTATGTGATCGCAATCTTTGATTTCTTGAACGAATTAAAAATATAAATAATCAAAAAAAAAAAGTTAAGCATCATACTTTTGTCGATCTATAAATGCAGCAAAAAATTTCTTCTCGAACCGATAGTCTCCTTCTTGAATTCTTCTAATTCCACAAGGTCTTCATTGTTATGACTCTAGAGAGAGAGTTTAAGAGTAATCGTAGAGATTATTATTGTAGAGAGTAAATTTTATGAATGTTCCCAAGGATCCTATTTATATAACTCTATGGGTTATTCCTAATCCTATTGGGTAACCCTTCTATAAAGATTTTAAATTAAATATTTAATAATATTATTAATAAATATCTATCCAAATAATATCTCATATTAAATGGTTTAAACTATTTTAAATTATATTTAAATATTTATTCTATACAGGATCTTTAATTTGAATCTCATCCAAATTAAATAGTTAATTATTTGAATCGGATTCAAATAAATTAATTCTCCCGTCATCTATGTAATTCGAATCTTATTCAAATTAAATCATTTATTATTTATTTGATCTATAATTAATTATTTGAATCATATTCAAATAAATTAATTCTTCATATTATAAAGTTATAATTTGAATCTCATTCAAATAAACTTTATAATAAAGCATATAATTAATTGTATCCAATACGTTTAATATTTTCCCTTATAAAATTTGATCATTTCAAATTTTCTTTCAACATATTTGATCTCGGTGTTGGTCCATGGTGATCTAGCAAGGGACCTTATGAGCCTATGGATTGTAAGCTTCAATGATCCAAGATTAATTAATTAAACTCTTTAATTAAATTAATCTTCATTCATTAACTATAGGGCAAATCACTATAGACCCATAGTTGAGTTTATGCACTGTAAGAACTTGTTTATATTAATTTCTCTTTGATTTCTCATCTAAATTTGTAATTGGCTCTTGTTTGATGAGCTTATAGGTGTTCTCAAGAATCTGTAATTTATTTGGAGTCATTAGAGTTGAAATTAAGATGTAATTGAAGAAACAAGTGAAGATGGTCAAGCTGTTGTACCAGTTTTTCAGCTTCTGCTCAAAATCGTTGTTAAAGTTAAGTTGCTAAACAATCGTCTCATTTCAGGCATTACATGATGTGAAGAAAAGCTAGATGATCGTATAGCAATGGGCGCTGATCATTGTGATGTTGGAAGCTAAGCGATCGTGTACCTACGGGAGCTAAATGATGTGTTGATAGGCTCTACGATAGCAAGACGAGATCGTTTAGTTTTTGCATGGGATCTAAACGATGTTTTGGAAGTGCTATATGATGGCACTACACAATTGTGTAGCTATGACATGTGCTAAGCGATGCGATGAAGTGCTAAGCGATAGCACTAAGCGATTGTCTAGCTGCTCGCCAAGTGATGCAATGAAGTGTTAAGTGATAGCGTTAAGCGGTCGTCTAGCTGCAACGCTAAGCGTTGCATTCAAATTGTATGCGATGGAACTAAACGATCGTGTAGCTATGACGTTGAACGACGCGATGATGTTTTATGTGATGGAACTAAGAGATCGTTTAGCTACGGCAGACACTAAATGATGACATGAAGTGCTAAGCAATGGTATTAAGCGATCGTTTAGTTCGACCCGAGAGCTAAACGATTACTCTATGTGATAGATAGAAGACACTAAGCGATCATGTACCTGTTCACAACACAAGGCGATAGTGCTAGATGATAGCCTTCAGCATTACATGATCAGCCTTACCGAGATTTTGAGTTTGGACCGAGAGCAGCCGGTTTGATCGATTTTCTCGAGGTCCAATCCAGTTAACCCTCAAAGGGTTTTTGGCTGGTCCAGTTCAGATTTTGTTGGTCCGGTTCAGAATCATCCAGTCCGGTTCAAGATGCTTGGGTTCGATTTGGAGCGGCTCGAGTGGTTCAAAGGCGGTTTTTAAAGCATTTTGTAATAGTTAGGCTTCTGTTTGCTTGTTTATGCCAAAACTAAAGCCATATCAGTCTTTGTTTAATTATTTATGCATTTGATGTATGTTATAATTAAAGAAATATTGTATGTGCATACAGTATGCCATTTAGATTTAAAATCCCACCATAAGAAGCATGTTACATGCATTGAAAGTATGTTATAATCTATAATATATAGTATGCATGTTAGAGTTTCTTGTATTTAATATAAGTGTTATTTTAAATATTGAATGCCTTTATGTATGTTATGGATGTTTAGTATGTCTAAAGTTTTATAAGTTGTTATAAAATTGGGTTAAACGTTTAAAATCCATAAACAACAGCTGCATGCTCAAGTAGGTTGACCACCTGTTTTAATAGTTAAAACTTATAAAACCCAGGTTACAAACTCAACGGGTATATTATCCTATCTAAGGCTGGGGGTACTTAAGTTGACGGTTTACGTAACACCTCCTACCTGGGGATTATGACCAAATTATTGAGCGTTGGTAACTGGTTTTATGAGCATATGTGAGTGATGTGAGGTAATAGAAGGGTTTATCACCTAGACATCGTAGGTTAAAAATCCAATTATAAGAGTTATACTTGTATAAACCACATAGACTTAGGGTTGTTTTATTAGCCAAAAAGAACCTAAGTATAAATCTACCTAATAGAACACTTCAGTGGTAGTCAATAACTTCTATATGATAAAGTTATTAGAAAACTTCAGTGGGAGATTAATAACATATACGATATGTTATTCTTAGCTCTCGTATCCCTAAGAGTTCACAATCTGGATTTAAGCGGTACTTCGTGTCACTTTGGAAGTGACCTCCATTCGGAAAGTATTTTTTTTTTTAGCTTAAATCTAAATTCTGGTGAATAAGGGGAAGTTGATCGAATAGAAATCAAGTGTACGATTTCAACTACCACGTCTCCACATAGTTCACACCGTGAGATTCATATGACACTTCGTGTCACCCTGAAAGTGACCTCCATTCGAAAAGTGGATGTATGAGTCAATACTAAGGTGAACAGGGGAAGTAGTTCATAGTAAATGGGTGAAGGAAATGTTTCAACATATCCTATGGTCTCCTCTATTAGTTTGAATCGTGAGATTTCTATGTTGCGCTTGCTGTCGTTTTTAGGCGAAACTAGCTAGTCGTTAACCACGATGATCCCCTCGGAGGGTTGTAACATAGGATTCGGAACAACCCAGGCTTCAGTAAGATGAAAAGGGTCTTATAGTTCCGTCTTGGATATTGTCTTCAATTTTAGAGGCATATTCATACCGTCCTATAAGATCTGAAAATGGTGGGTCACACTTACAAGAATTACTAATTGTTAGTAAATATCTTGACCGAAATGATAACTAAACGACTATAGAAATAAGAGTTATTCCGGAGACAATAGGAATAAGAGTTATTCCAGAGATAGTGTTTGCTCAAAATTGTTTGCTTTAGTGAAGGAGTATCTGACTGCCCCTCGGTAGCACATATTCTGACTCACTAAAGTATCGTTGCAAATAAATAATGGTTATGGGTACATTTTTACTTTTTTCTAAAACTTGATTTTGGATTTAGTTACAATTTTCTAATTAGAATTTGTTTAAATTTTATCAGCATATCGAATTCTTCTAGAATACTCACTTTCGAATTAAATAACAGTAAAATCAAATCAACAAACAAATTACTAGAGGTTGATTACACTAAAAGAGTTTTAACAGAGGATTGTCCTCTATCTCCCAACTCATCTGAAATTTTGAATTATGTAGATGAGAGTGCAGAATTTGAACAACAACATAAATATGATTTACTTATTATCGAAGCATGTTTAATGGAAAACGATAAAATCTGGATAATAGATTCAGGTGCCGCTAATCATGGTTGTACTTTCTCACAGGAAACAAGTTCCTGGAGACAGTTGACAGAAGGTAAAACAATCTTTAAGGTAGGGACCGAGGAGATTATTTGAGCTAAAGCAGTGGGAGATATGAAGTTATTCATAGGAGATAAGTACATTTATTTGAAAAATGTATATTATATTCCTTCTATGAAAAGGTTTCTAATATCTATTTCTTGTTTGCTAGAACAAAATTATATTATTTCGAAAATGATGAAGTATTCATCAATACAGGAAGTAAACAGATTTGCTCTGCAAAATTAGAAAATAACTTGTATATGTTAAAACCAACTGAGGTTAAAGCCGTATTAAATATAGAGATATTTAAAACTGCTGAGACTCATAAGAAAAGGAAGATTTCTCTAAATCCCTATCTTTGGCACTGGAGACTGGGTCACATAAATGTCAACAAGATTGAGAGATTGGTTAAGAGCGGTAATCTAAGTAAGTTGGAAGACAATTCATTACCACCATATGAGTCCTGTCTTAAAGGTAAAATGACAAAAATATCTTTTTCTGGAAAAGGTCTTAGAGCCAAAGAACCCTTAGAGCTGATTCACTCAGACCTTTGTGGGCCTCTAAATGTTAGAACGAGAGGAGGTTATGAGTATTTCATTCGGTTTATAGATGATTATTTGAGGTATGGGCATGTTTACCTAATGCACCAAAAGTCTAAAACTTTTGAAAAGTTCAAAGAGTATAAGGCTGGGGTTGAAAACCAATTAGGTAAAAAGATTAAAACGCTTCGATCGAGTCGAGGTGGTGAGTATATGGACTTGCAATCCCAGAACTATTTGATAGAACATGGAATTCAGTCTCAACTCATTCATAGTCCTTAGCACACCTTAGCAAAATGGTATGGCAGAAAAGAGAAACAGAACCTTGTTGGACATGGTTCGTTCCATCATGAGTTACACTCAGTTACCAAATTCTTTTTTGGGGACATGCAGTTGGGACCGCGGTGTATATTTTGAACATGGTTCCCTCGAAAAGTGTTTCTGAAATGCTTTACGAGCTCTAGAGATGACGTAAAGGAAATTTATGTCACTTCAGAATTTGAGGTTGTCCAACACATGTGTTGGTGCATAATTCTAAAAAGTTAGAGCACCGTTCAAAAGTGTACCTATTTGTAGGCTACCCAAAAGAAACAAAAGGTGGTTTCTTTTATGATCCTCATGAAGACAAGGTATTTGTATCGACAAATGCAACCTTCCTAGAGTAAGACCATGTGAAGAATCATCAACCCCGCAGTAAGCTAGTAATAGAAGAAATGTCCAGAGAAACAATAAATGTATCAACAAGAGTTGTTGATAGAGCAGGTCCTTCAACAAGAGTTGTTGATATAGCAGGTCCATCAACAAGAGTTGTTGATGAAACTGCGACTTCACATCCTTATCAAGAATTGAGAATACCTCGTCGTAGTGGGAAGGTTGTGCAACAGCCTGATCGATACATGGGTTTAACTGAAACTCAAGTCATTATACCAGATAATGGTTTAGAGGATCCATTGTCTTTTAACCAAGCAATGAATGATGTAGATAAAGACCAATGGATTAAATCTATGGACCTTGAAATGGAATCTATGTATTTCAATGCTGTCTAAGATCTTGTAGATCAACCTGAAGGGGTAAAACCCATCGGATGCAAATGGATGTACAAGAGAAAATGAGACCAATATGGTAAGGTACAGACCTACAAAGCTAGACTTGTGGTAAAAGGGTTTACCCAAAGAGAGGGGGTAGATTATGAAGAAACCTTCTCTCCAGTTGCCATAATAAAGTCAATTACAATACTCTTATCCATAGCTACATTTTATGATTATGAAATATGACAAATGGATGTCAAGACAACTTTTCTGAATGGCTATCTTGAAGAGAGTATCTATATGTCTCAACCAGTAGGATTTATATAGTAGGATCAATAGCAAAAGGTTTACAAACTTAATCGATCCATTTACGGATTGAAACAAACTTCTAGATCCTGGAATATGAGATTTGACATTGTGATCAAATCTTATGGCTTTGAACAAAATGTTGACGAACCCTGTGTATACAAGAAAATCGTTAACAAAACTGTCGCTTTTCTGGTGTTGTATGTTGATGATATTCTACTCATTAGGAATGAGGTAGAATATCTTGTCAATGTACAATGCTTAAGACAGTGCTAGCACTTTGTTCTTATGATCCTGAAAGACATGTATTCCCAGAACAAACTGAGTCTCTCCCAAATCTTTCATTTGGAATTGGGTCGCTAGCCAGTTCTTAACTGCAGTCAATAGACCTACATCATTCCCAATGAGTAGTATATCATCTTCATACAACACTAAGAAAACTACTGAACTGTTGACGATTTTCTTGTACACACAAGGTTCATCAACGTTCTGGTCAAAGCCATACGATTTGATCGCAGTATCAAACCAAATGTTTCAAGATCGAGATGCCTGTTTCAGCCCATAAATGGACCGATTCAGTTTGCATACTTTTTTCTCTTGACTTTGGGCAATGAATCCCTCGGGTTGCACCATATAAATGGTCTCCTCAAGATTGCCATTCAAAAAGTCTGTCTTGAAATCCATTTTCTAGATCTCATAATTATAATAAGCTGCAATGGACAGGAAGATGCGGATCGACTTTAACATGGAAATAGGCGAGAAAGTCTCCTCATAGTCGACTTCTTCTACCTAGGTATAACTGTTTGCCACAAGTCAAGCCTTGAAGGTTTGCACCTTCCCATCAGCACCCCGTTTGCACTTGTAGATCCATTTACAACCTATAGGTTTTACCCCATCAAGCTGATCTACAAGATCCCATACTAAGTTGAGGTACATCGACTCCATCTCAAGATCCATGGCTTTGACCAATTCATGTCGTTCTATATCCTCCATTGCCTTCTAATAAGACAATGGATCCTCAACGACGTCGTCTGCTACTATAGCAAGGATTTCCGTGAAACCCAGATAGCAAATGGGCAGGTTCGCAACCCTCCCACTGCGTCGAGGTTCCCTCAACTTTGAAAGTGGAACTGACCTACTAGATGAACTATCATCAATAACTCTTGTTGATGATGCAGGCCCTTCAACAACTCTTGTTGAAGTTTCAGTAGTTTCGTTGGAAAGCTCACATAACACGAATTTACTACATGAACTGTGCTCTCTTATATGATCCTCCTCCAAGAAAGTAGCGTTTGTGGAAACAAACACCCTATTTTCCGATGGATCATAAAAATAACCCCCTCGTGTACCTTTGGGGTAGCCTACAAAGGGGCATAACCTCGACTGTGGTTCCAACTTCTTAGAATTCGCCTCAAGCACATGTGTCGGGCAACCCCAACTGCGGAAATTACGTAAAGTAGCTTTAAGCCTGTTCCAAAACTCCAGAGGTGTTCTTGTAACACTCTTGGAAGGAACAAAGTTGAGTATGTATACCGCAATCTCCACTGTGAAGCCTCAAAATAAGTCCAGTAAGGAAGCGTAACTCATCATCAAACGAACCATGTCCAACAAGGTTCTATTTCTTCTCTCTACTACAACATTCTGCTGAGGTGTACCCGGTGCTGAAAGTTAGGATTCCATGTTCTATCAAATAGTCCTGGAACTTAGCCTTGAACTCTTTGAACTTTTCAAAGGATTCAGACTTCCGTTGCATTAGATAAACATACCCATACCTAGAGTAATCGTCAGTGAAACTGATAAAATACCCATAGCCACCTCAGGCTCGCACATTCATAGGACCATAAAGGTTAGAATGTACTAACTCAAGATGCTCTTTGACTCGATGACCTTTTCCAGTAAAAGGTCTTTTAGTCATCTTAACCTCAAGGCATGATTCGCACACCGGTAAATAATTTTCGTTTAACTCTTTTAGAAGGTCATTCTTCTTCAATCTCTCAATCTTATTGAGATTGATGTGCCCTAATTGAAGGTGCCAAAGTTGGGTATTTTATTTTGGAGAAATTCGTTGACGTTTAGATTGAGTTATGGTAGATTTAAACAACTCTGTGTTATGGAGGGAACTTAAGGCTAACGGTCTTAGCACATACAAGTTGTTTTCCAGTTTAGCTGTACAAATTTCAACACCATCTTTATGAATAAACACTTTATCCACATTAAAAGAAAGCGTATGACACTTTACAGAAATAAGGTTCCTTTTAAGTTCAGGAACTATATAAACATCTTTTAAAAATATAAACCTATTCTGTAAAGATAATTGGATGCCTCCCACCACCACAACTAAGACGACGTACCCGGTGCCTACTCGCATCGTCATCTCACTAGCCTCCAACTGTCGTCAGGATCTAATCCCCTAAAAAGAAGAATAAACATGATTAGTGGCGTCCGAATCAATTATCCAGGACGAATCATCATTCCCCACTAAACATGTTCTACATAAGTAAATCATATTTACCTTTGTCTACCTTGGCCTTAGCATTGGCGGCCTTTTTTTCCTTCAGCTAGCAAGGACAATTCCTCTTCCAATGTCCTTCTTGGTTGTAGTGGAAACATTTTCCTTCTTTAACCGGCGGCGGACGCCTTCTTGAGGCGACAACTGGCAGGTAACAGGTACTTTCTCTTTCCCCTTAGCACCTTTCTTCTTCTTCCCCTTTGCAGAGTTAGAAGTAGAAGGTGTAGACTTCGTTCCTGAGGTCGAACCTCGATGGAACGTCCTAGAAGATGAAGCAACATTTGCCTCACCTCTTTTCCTCTCCTTACTTCTTAGTAAAGATTGGTATGTCTGCAACTCGTTGATGAGAGTTATAAGGG
The DNA here is from genome assembly GCF_009727055.1 of Benincasa hispida. Classification (NCBI taxonomy): domain Eukaryota; kingdom Viridiplantae; phylum Streptophyta; class Magnoliopsida; order Cucurbitales; family Cucurbitaceae; genus Benincasa; species Benincasa hispida. Next base: position 77,643,639 of record NC_052359.1, read on the forward strand.
TATATTCCACTTTGTTAAGAATCGCATTACTAACAAACTGGAGGAAGGTCTCCGGCAATGAATGCAGGATTATGCTAACCTGATTGCCTCATCGATTCTAGACCCATTCATCTCTGCCACATTGAAGTGGACCATCATGTTAAGCACATGTTCACGAACAGAGGTGTCTTCCTCCATTTTGGAGTTGAAGATGTATTTCAGAGCCTCGTGCTTGAGCTGTTCAGACGGTTGTCCAAATATCATCTGCAGGGAATCCATGATCTCACGCGCTGAGACCATAGGCTCATGCTTCCTGGCAAACGAGTCACTCAGACTAACAAAGATATAGGCTCAGGCCTTCTCATTTGCCCGTGTCCATCGCTCGTATGCTGATAATGGATAGAAATGCACGTTATCATAGTGCTAAGTTCTTAAACAATGTTGGATTGCGTTGATGAAATATGATAAATTGCATCCATTAAGCATAAAATCTATAATATTGTGGTCGCATGCGTCCAACACATTAGAACAGTTGATCTTTATATTTTTATGTAGAATATGCATTAACGCAATGCAAAGATTGCGATCATAGGAATTCATTGGTCGAGCGCAACTTCAGCGCAAGGCTTTGCGTTGATCGTGCTCGTGCACATTCGCCCGAGAAGGATCGCCGCAACTTGGTCAGCGCAACATGGTGGGCGCATCCGAATGAAAGGATAATTAAAAGCGATGGGACAGAAAGCTTATGACAGTCGGATCCAAATTAAGTTGACAATCGATAATGGTCACAAAGTACATTCAGCTTTATCGGTGACAATTATCTGGCGCATCAGTCACGAATTAAAGTTGTCCCATCTGAACAACCAGGAGAGAGAAGTCGCCTTTCACCATGAAAGCTCTATAAATACCAAGTGCATTCTTCAAAGAAGGGGTTAAGCAGTCGATTAATTCACCACTTTATGAGTTCACGCCTCTGTCCATAGGTTTTTTTTCATTTTAAGGCGGACGCGAGGAAAAAAGTGTGCCAATAGATCGTTCCGGTAAGCTTGGGAGAGCACCGAAAGCTCCAAGACAGAGAGAGGGCCAACGCCTGCGGAAGTGGGAAGATCTTTAGTTCAAAATAGAGATTCAGTGTAAAAAGCCTCGGTCAGCAAAGAATTGCTACCAGGCTCTCTACCTTTACTTTCCACTGTCATTTTGTACTCAGCTTATTTATAAGAATGAAATTTCTTTCTCTATATCTGTTCACTCTCTATTGTTCACGCATGAGTAGCTAAATTAGTTGAATGGGTTGAGAAGCAATTAGCTAGCATAACGAGGGAATCTTCATTCTTGCGATTGTCTTATGTATGAATACTTCATTCGTCTATTAGAGATACTCGGGAGGGTAGTCTAAGGACAGAATCTAGATGTGGGAAGGTCAGGTCAGAATCTAGGTTTGGAAGGACCAGATTAGAACGCATAAACGAGAGATGGGCGCTTAGGAATGAGCACTATTTTTTATTAACGCATCGCATGTATCTTAGCGATAAGATATGATTGTATGCGGTCACCTTGCTTTCATGCATTTTACATCAACGCATAGGACAAGAGTAGAGACTTAGGGATAAGCTCTATGGACATTTTGCATTCAACACATGTGTCCTAGACTTAGGAGAATCGCATTTACATTGGGAAATAACTTGCTGTGCATGGTTGTAGCATGATCGTATAGTTTGACGCATTCCCGCATAACGCTAGCTAAAGATCTTCTCAACCTGTTCATCGCATACTCATTGCATCTATCAACGCAACTATCTTTCTCAAATCTGCCGCCTTTACTGACTTCATTTTCATTAATGCAACAACACATCCAACACTTATTTATTTACTTGGTTACCACAAAGTTTTCATAAACATTACCAACGCAACTATTTTCACAAGTCCCTATGTTCGACCCTGGACTTACTAGAAAACTCAGGGGAATTTACACTTAAATTCCTCTGGGGAAACTTGAGTGCACAACGCAATCCATCAACGCATATCATCCGTATTTCCATTCAATAAAGTAACGCACAAGTATTTGGTGCCATTACTGGGGACTTCGGCAAAATAGTTTGTTAACGGTAATTTTTGTGATTTCGTTGCAGAACTCTCAATCTCTGGCGAACTAGGACTCAGAGATTGAGAGAACATTTCGAAGAAGACTACAAGACCGCCAACAGCAACCAAAATCAGACAAAGAAGAGATGGCGGAGCAGCCTGAAGGTGGAGCACCAAATGATAATAATGTTATGGCGAATCCGATTCTGTTGGCAAACGATCGCAATAGGCCCATTAGGGACTATGCATCGCCAAACCTTTATTATTTCTCTCCGGGAATCATGAGACCTGCCCTCGATGGAAGTAGATTTGAAATGAAACCGGTGATGTTGCAGATGATCCAGACTCTGTCTCTTATACACATCTAGATGTGTATAAGAGACAGGACCTGCCCTCGATGGAAGTAGATTTGAGATGAAACTGGTGATGTTGCAGATGATCCAGACTGCAGGTCAATTCGGAGGAAGGCGTGGCAAGGATCCGCACGCCCACCTCTGAAGTTTTATTGAAATCTGCAATACTTTTGTGTTCCCGAACATCTCTGCTAAAGAAGTTCGACTAACATTGTTCCCATTTTGTCTCTGTGATCAGGCTAGGAAATGGGCTTATTCACTCGAACCAGGAGACATTACTTATTGGGAGCAGGTAGTGGAGAAATTCATGAAAAAGTATTTTCCACCTATCGAGAACGCCAGACGAAGGAAGCTTATTAGAAATTTTGAACAAGATATGGACGAATCGCTCAGTGATTCTTGGGCGAGGTTTAAAAGGTTGGTACGAGATTGTCCACATAATGGGCTACGAGACTGCCTTCAAATGAAAAATTTTTGTCACGATTTGAATCCCGCTTCGCAGACTGCTGCCAATGCGGCAGTCGCTGGTGGTCTGCTTGAAAATCTTATGATAAGGCGAAGAATATCCTGGACTGCATCTCCAAGAACAATGAAGACTGGAGAGAGAGTGACCAGAGATTGAGACTTAAAGATTCTGACGCAAACAACGATGCTATTGTTTCATTACAAAACCAAATGACCGCAATGATCAAATTTGATTCAAGGAATGGCGATCAGCAGCCCAACACCGCAAGGTGAGCAAATCAACGCAATAAGTCAAAACACCGCAAGGTGTACGAATTACGGTGATGGGCATGCGATGGAAGATTGCCCGCAAAATCCACAGCCTGTATAGTTTGTAAAGAATAATTACTTTTTAAACACTTACAACCCCGGGTGAAGAAACCATCTCAATTTTTCCTAGAAGAATCAACAATAAAATTTTCAATTTGTGGCGCAAAAAGAAGGGCCACCAGGATTCTTCCAACGCAACAACGGTCAACAGAGCAATCAAGCAATTAGCTCACAATAACCACCGCAATCCTTTTCTCTGGAGAGCCTATTGAAGCAATATATAGAGAAAAACAAGACAGTGCTTCAAAGTCAGGCTACGTTCATCCGCAACCTCCAATTGCAAATGGGCCAGATTGCGAGTGAGTTGAAAAGTAGACCGCAAGGGGCATTGCCAAGTTCTACCGAACTTCTGCGCAACCCAGGGGGATCAGGTAAGGAGCAATTTCAGGTTGTGACATTGCGCAGTGGAAAGACTTCCATCGCAACAGAGCCTGAGATTGCGGTAACGCACGAAGAAGAAAGAGAAAATGAAGCAGTGGAACCTGAGGTTGCGTCGACCTCAAAGTCAAATGAAATGGGAACCATGAAAGTTCAGTTACCACCTTTCCCTCAGAGGCTAAGGAAGAAAAAAAAACGAAGAGATACAGTACCAACGCTTCTTATCTATGTTAAAGCAATTACATGTTAACATTTCTTTTAGTGAAGCTATTGGGGAAATACCTGCCTATGCCAAGTTTCTGAAGGACATGGTAACTAAGAAGAAAGGCATTGGAAAATTTTCCACCATGGCACTAACGCAAAGTTCCAAATCCATTATCCCACCGAAGATGAGCGATCCTGAGAGCTTCACTATTCCTTGCTCCATAGGAGGACTCTATATTGGGCAAGCCTTGTGTGACTTGGGGGCAACCATAAATTTGATGCCACTATCAATTTTTAGACACTTAAATGTGGGGCAACTTGTGCCCACATCAGTGATTTTCCAATTGGCTGACAGATCCCTGGTTCATCTAGAAGGTAAGTGAAGGATGTGCTTATCACAATTGATACATTTATTCTGCCAGCTGACTTCATCATTCTAGACTATGAGGCCGACAAAGATGTGCCTGTCATTTTGAGGCGACCTTTTCTATCAATGGGTCATGCTCAAATTGATGTGCACAAGGGAGAAATCACTCTGAGTATAAATGAACAGAAACTCAAATTTAATATAATCCGTGCCATGAAATTTCCGGATGAAAAATACCTGTAAGATTCTGATGATGACCTGAATTTGATTGAAGAAGAAAAATCTGATGAAGAGTGTGAAGAAGAGGATGCCAATGCATCTATAGCTGCCTACAATGCGATCGTAGCAAAAACAAACAAAGAAGAAGATGATCGCAACGCAAGAAGAAGAGCCAAAAGAAGAAAGAAAAACAATGCAACCTTCCCTCATGGAACCACTAACACTTGAACTAAAGACCCTACCAACCCATTTGAAGTACGTATTTCTGCGGCAGAATGAGAAGCTGCCAGTGATAATTTCCTCTGCACTCAACGAAGATCAAGAGAATGCGTTGATGAGCATTCTCAAGAAACATGTGCGAGCAATTGGCTGGACGCTCGCTGACATCAGAGGAATTAGCCCGCGTACTGCATGCACCACATTCGTCTTAAGGACGACTACAAAGCAACAATTGAAAATCAACGCAGACTTAACCCTGCGATGAAGGAGGTCGTCGAAAATGAGATTATCAAGTGGCTGGATGTGGGCATTATCTATCCCATAGCAGATAGCATGTGGGTCAGTCCTGTGCAATGTGTGCCGAAGAAGGGTAGAATGATGGTAGTCCCAAATGAGAACAACGAATTGATACCGCAAAGAAGCATCATTGGATGGCGGCATATGTATGGACTACCACAATCTGAATGCGGCCATAAAGAAAGATTACTTCCCTCTGCCTTTTATCAATCAAATGCTAGACAGACTAGTAGGAAATGATTTTTATTGCTTCCTGGATAGGTATACCGGATACAATCAAATCATGATAGCTTCTGAAGATCAAGACAAGACTACATTCACCTACCTATATAGGACATTCGCTTTTCGCCGCATGCCGTTTGGCCTCTGCAATGTGCTGAGCATGTTCCAGAGGTGTATGATGGCGATCTTTTCAGATTATCTCGAGGACTCAATGCAAATATTTATGGATGACATCTCAGTATATGGGAACACTAATGAAGTCTGCCTAGCCAATTTGGAGAAAATTCTGAAGAGATGTGAAGAGATGAATGATAACGGGTAGAAATGCACATTATCATAGTGCTAAGTTCTCAAACAATGTTGGATTATGTTGATGAAATATGTTAAATTGCGTCTATTAAGCAGAAAATCTATAATATTGCGTACAAGTGTCCAACGCATTAGAACAATTGATCTTTATATTTTCGTGCAGAATATGCGTTAACGCAATGCAAAGATGGCGATCATAAGAATTCACTGGTCGAGCGCAACTTCACCGCAAGACTTTGCTTTCATCGTGTTCGAAAACATTCGCCCAAGAAGAATCATCGCAACTTGGTCAGTGCAACATGGTGGGCGCATCTGGGTGAAAGGATAATTAAGAGCGATGGGACAGAAAGCTGATGACAGTTAAATCCAAATTAAGTTGATAGCCGATAACGGTCATGAAGCTCATTCAACTTTATCGATGATAATTATTCGTCGCATCAATCAGGAATTAAAGCTGTCTCATCTGTACAACCGGGAGAGAGAAGCCGCCTTTCACCATGGAAGCTCTATAAATACCAAGTACATTCTTCAGAGAAGGGGTTAAGGAGTCGATTAATTTATCACTTTACAATTTCACACCTCTATAGATAGTTTTCTTTCATTTTAAGGCGGACGCGAGGAAGAAAGTGTACTGGTAGATCATTCCGGTAAGCTTGAGAGAGCACTAGAAGCTCCAAGACAGAGAGAGGGCCGACGCCTGCGGAAGCGGGAACATTTGTAGATCAGAATAGAGATTCAGTGTAAAAAGCCTCGGTCAGCATAGAATTGCTACCAGGCTCTCTACCTTTACTTTCCTTTGTCATTTTGTACTCAACTCAGTTATAAGAATGGAATTTCTTTCTCTATATCTATTCACTCTCTGTTATTCATGCATGAGTAGCTAAATTAGTTGAATGGGTTGAGAAGCAGTTAGCTAGCATAACGAGGAAATCTTCATACTTTGCAATTATCTTGCTTATGTATGCTGCATTCGTCTATTAGAGATACTCAGGAGGGTAGTTTAAGGACAGGATCTAGACTTGGAAAGATCAAGTCAGAATCTAGGTTTAGAAGAACCAGATTAGAACACATAAACGAGAGATCGGCGCGTAGAAATGAGCACTATTTGTTATTAACGCATCGCATGTATCTTAGCAATAAGATATGATTGTATGCGGCCACCTTGCCTTCTTGCATTTTGCGTCAACGCATAGGACAAGAGTAGAGACTTAGGGATAAGCTCTATGGATATTTTGCATTCAACACATACGTCCTAGACTTAGGAGCATCACATTTACATTGGGAAATGACTTGCTGTGCATGGTGTAACATGATCGCAAAGTTTGATGCATTCTCGAGTAACGCTATCTAAAGATCTTCTCAACCCGTTCATCGCATACTCATTGCATCTATCAATGCAACTATCTTTCTCAAATCCGCCGCCTTTATTTACTTCTTTTTCATCAACGCAACAACACATCCAACACTTTATTTATTTACTTGGTTACCACAAAGTTTTCGTAAACATTACCAATGCAACAATTTTCACAAGTCCCTGTGTTCGACCCTGGACTTACCAGGAAACTCAAGGGAATATACACTTGAATTCCGCTGGGGAAACTTGAGTGCACAACACAATCCATCAACGCATATCATCCGTATTTCCATTCAATAAAATAACGCATCAACGAAACTGGTGCGCAACTGGAAAAAATGTCACTTCATGGTGAAAGAGGGTATAATGTTGGGACACAAGGTCTCCCGGGAAGGGTTGGAGGTGGACAAAGCAAAGATTGAAGCTATTGAAAAACTCCCATCTCCAACCAACGTGAAGGCTGTGCGAAACTTCTTGAGGCATGCTGGATTCTATAGACGATTTGTCAAAGACTTTTCTAAGATTACACGACCAATGAGTGCGTTGTTAGAGGCAGACATGAAATTTGAGTTTGACAACAATTGCCTCAACGCATTCAGAGTATTAAAAGATAGGTTGATTACCGCGCCCGTACTAATTGCGCCGGATTGGACAATGCCATTTGAAATCATGTGCGACGTAAGTGGGTATACGATAGGGGCTGCATTAATGCAAAAGAAGAAAACTATTTTGCACCCCATCGCATATGCAAGTAAAACTGTAAACCCGGCTCAAATAAATTATACCACCACTGAGAAAGAACTCCTGGCTGTGATTTTTGCGTTGGAGAAATTCAGGGCATATCTATTGGGACCCAAGGTATTCATTCACACTGATCACTCGGCAATCAAATATTTAATGACAAAAGAAGACACAAAGCCGAGGTTGATCAGATGGGTTCTCCTCCTTCAAGAATTTGATATCGAGATAATTAATCGAAAGAGGACAGAGAATCAAATTGTTGATCACTTGTCCAGACTGGAAAATCCCGACGTTGACCGCAATGAATCTAAAGTGAGTGACATGTTTCCGGACGAGCAGCTGTTCCACATAGAAGAATTGCCCTGGTATGCGAACATCGTTAATTATTTGGTCTGTGAACAATTTCCTAAAGATTACACCTACCATCAACAGAAAAAGCTCAAGCACGAATGCAAACACTATTATTGGGATGAGCCGAATCTGTACAAAAGAGGTACAGACCAAATTATTCGATTATGCGTACTAAATGCTGCTCAACAACGCATATTGTCACAGTGCCACGATTCGCCATATAGAGGGCACTTTGGAGGACATCGCACTGCAGTCAAAGTTTTACAAAGTGGATTCTTTTGGCCTTCATTATTTAAGAATGTTGCTGACTACATAATGAAATGTGATCGGTGTCAACGTACCGGTAACATTTCATGGAAGAATGCAATGCCAATGAACACTATCTTGGAGCTGGAATTATTCGACGTATGAGGGATTGATTTCATGGGGCCATTCCCTCCTTCACATGGCAAGCACTATATTTTATTGGCCATCGATTATGTCTCCAAGTGGGTAGAGGCAATAACATGCACCACAAGTGATGCGGCGGTAGTCTCCCAGTTCCTCAAGAGAAATATTTTCACGCGTTTTGGCATTCCCCGTGCCATCATAAGTGATGAAGGATCACACTTTGTCAATCACAATATCAAGGAGCTACTGCACAAGTACAATATCCTTCACAAAGTAGCCACTGCATACTATCTGCAAACGAATGGCCAAGCTAAAGTGTCCAATCGTGAAATTAAATTCATACTTGAGAAGGTAGTAAAACCTTCACGGAAAGATTGGGCAATAAAGCTTAATGATGCGTTGTGGGCATACCGGACCACATTTAAAACACTAATAGGTATGCCCCCTATGCGTTGGTATTTGGCAAGGCGTGTCATTTGCCTTTGAAGCTGAAGTATAAAGCATTGTGGGCAGTCAAAAAGTTGAATTTCGATTTAAAGAAAGTAGGGGAAGCACGAAAACTATAAATGGTCGAGCTAAAAGAATGGAGGATCGACGCATATGAAAATGCGAAGATTTATAAAGAGTGCACCAAGTGCTGGCATGATAAACGCATATACGCAAGAAATCTCCAAGTCGGGCAAAAGATCATACTTTTCAATTCAAGATTGCGGCTCTACTCGGGAAAATTAAAATCGCGCTGGTCCGGTCCCTTCATCACCAAAGAAATATTTCCACATGGTGCGATGGAACTGATCACCGAGGATGGCAGTCGAACATTCAAGGTTTATGGACAACGGATCAAGGCATATTGCGGAGGAGATTTCCAGCCAGAAACAGCCTTCGCAAAGAAAACTCCGAACTACCTTTTTACATGACTTTTGAACTCTCTTTTCTTCGTCACTTTACTTTTATTCAAACTATCTGCATCTTACTCATTTTTATAATTTCCTTTTTTCTCTAAAAAAAAAAGAAAAAAAAACTTGTTGTTTTGTTTTAAAATCATTTGACCCTCTCTTTGTTTATTTACAATAATTAAGGCACAGGACTGCGGAGATATCACCAGAAGAAGAAAATGATCTCACTCCATCACCGCAATCCACAGAAGCAAAGATCGCCGCAAGGATGGATGCATCCATACACACTACGGGTGACAACGCAAAATTTGGGGGTGTACTCTTCCTTATCCTTATTTCAAATTTTGTGCTATCACATTGCATTTCACTTTTCAAAGTTTTACTACCGCATCCTCCTTGGTTACCGCAATCACTTAACAAGTAGATAAATTTAGTAGTTTACCGCATTCTGTTTCTTAGCCAAGTATGATTTCAATGATGAAAAATATGCTTCTATCTCTTTCGTATATACTAGAGTCAACTTAATCTTAAAATAGTCACCTCATGAAATATTTCTAGAAGTTTGGGGTTTGCTAGCTTTCTTTCAAACTCTTTTTACAACGCATTCTATGACCATCGCATGACTTATTTTAATTTCGTTTGGCAATGAGGACATTGCCACAATTTAAATTTAGGGGTGAGGTACTTATTTTCGACCTTGCTATCAAAAAAAAAAATGAAATTTTTTTTTTTTTTTTTTTAGAAAAAACAACTCTTCTGTCAACACAATGGGAAACCCATGTTGATAAGAGTTAAGTTGTGAAAGGCACTTACCCGTAGTGATATGTCTGCATGACACTCGTCGGGGGCAACCAAAATGAAAGTAAGTCACAGATCAACACATAAATCAATGACCGCAACTCCAATGCCAAATCGGTATGAGTTTAATCTGAGAAAGAGTGCATTGCTCGTAGTTGGATGTCCGCATGACACTCATGGGGGCAAGCCAAAATGAAGGTAAGACACTCGAATCAGCGCAAGGTCAAAAAAAATAGCAATAAAGAAAATTTGTGTGCAAGGATAAATCATTTGACACCCCGGTGGAAAATTTTCTTTTTAAAATAAATCATGCGATGTTCCGGAATTTAGTAAAGTCCTTTTGAAAGTTAAGCTTGAAATCCCTAAGTTTTAGAAATATTTTAGGAAGAAACTTGAATAAGACCTAAGAAAATTCTGGCATATAGGATTTGAACAAAGTATTCTTAAGAAATCCAGGAAAAGAACTTTGCGGTTGACTAGCTAAAGAAATCTTTAGCTTCTGCTTGAGGACAAGCATTGTTTAAATTTGGGGGTGTGATAACGGGCAGAAATGCACGTTATCATAATGCTAAGTTCATAAACAATGTTGGATTGCATTGATGAAATATGATAAATTGCGTCCATTAAGCATAAAATCTATAATATTGTGGTCGCATGCGTCCAACGCATTAGAACAGTTGATCTTTATATTTTTGTGCAGAATATGCGTTAATGCAATGCAAAGATTGCGATCATAGGAATTCATTGGTCGAGCGCAACTTCACCGCAAGGCTTTGCGGTGATCGTGCTCGCGCACATTCGCCCGAGAAGGATCGTCGCAACTTGGTCAGTACAACATGGTGGGCGCATCCGAGTGAAAGGATAATTAAGAGCGATGAAACCTGATGACAGTCGTATCCAAATTAAGTTGACAGCCGATAATGGTCACAAAGTACATTCAGCTTTATCGGTGACAATTATCTGGTGCATCAGTCATGAATTAAAGCTGTCCCATTTGAACAACCAGGAGAGCGAAGCTGCCTTTCACAATTGAAGCTCGATAAATACCAAGTGCATTCTTCAGAGAAGGGGTTAAGCAGTCGATTAATTCACCACTTTACGAGTTCATGCCTCTGTCCATAGTTTTCTTTCATTTTAAGGTGGACACGAGGAAGAAAGTGTGCCGGTAGATCATTCCGGTAAGCTTGGGAGAGCACCGAAAGCTCCAAGACAGAAAGAAGGTCGATGCCTGCGAAAGCGGGAACATCTTTAGTTTAGAATAGAGATTCAGTGTAAAAAGCCTCGGTCAACAAGGAATTGCTACCAGGCTCTCTACCTTCACTTTCCATTGTCATTTTGTATTCAACTTATTTATAAGAATGAAATTTCTTTCTCTATATCTGTTCACTCTCTATTGTTCACGCATGAGTAGCTAAATTAGTTGAATGGGTTGAGAAGCAATTAGCTAGCATAACGAAGGAATCTTCATTCTTGCGATTGTCTTATGTATGAATACTTCATTCGTTATTAGAGATACTCGGGAGGGTAGTCTAAGAACAGAATCTAGATGTGGGAAGGTCAGGTCAGAATCTAGGTTTGGAAGGACCAGACTAGAACGCATAAACGAGAGATGGGCGCTTAGGAATGAGCACTATTTTTTATTAACGCATCGCATGTATCTTAGCGATAAGATATGATTGTATGCGGTCACCTTACTTTCATGCATTTTGCATCAAAGCATAGGATAAGAGTAGAGACTTAAGGATAAGCTCTATGGACATTTTGCATTCAACACATGCGTCCTAGACTTAGGAGCATCGCATTTACATTGGGAAATGACTTGTTGTGCATGGTTGTAGCATGATTGCATAGTTTTACGCATTCCCGAGTAATGCTAGCTAAAGATCTTCTTAACCCATTCAATACATACTCATTGCATCTATCAATGCAACTATCTTTCTCAAATCCGCCGCCTTTACTTACTTCATTTTCATCAACGCAAATAAACACCAAACACTTATTTATTTACTTGGCTACCACAAATTTTCATAAACATTACCAATGCAACTATTTTCACAAGTTCCTGTGTTCGACCCTGGACTTACCAGGAAACTCAGAGGAATTTACACTTGAATTTCGCTGGGGAAACTTGAGTACACAACGCAATCCATCAATGCATATCATCCGTATTTACATTCAATAAAATAACGCATCATATTCCTCCTGTACATTTTGAGTGGCATTGGGAGCTAGAATAGAAGGACAGACCTCCGTAAGGGCCAACATCAGATCCTCGAGGATGAGTATCATCGTGATCATATGTTTCCAACTAGAATAGTTGCTGCAAGTAAGTTTTTCAATGCTAAGTAAAGCGATTGTGGCTGTAGCCATTTTAAAACTTGTTGCTGAAACGCGAACAAACTTTTATAAGACTTTGTTAAACCACATTTTAACTAATTAGTTTTAGTAAAACAGTTTCTAAGTACCCTAAGTGATAAGACTTCTAGTTTGCAATGATGCCCCAGCGAGGTAGAATGATAACTTGTAGAAATACAAGTTATTTATGTTGTTTTATTTAGATTATGCGGCAAAAAGAAGGAAAAGTTGCGTCGATAATATAAGTGGCTTAGAAATATCAAAATTATAAAGTGTCGTGAACACACCCACTAACCCCATTGTGATGGCGAAATGGAATGTCCAAGTCTTTATTTTGCAGGAAATCGGTCACAGCATGCGTTAATTTCTCGAGGACAAAATGTACAAGCATCAACACAGCATGTGCCAATCGATCAAGAACGAAGAAAGATTAACGCAATTGCAGCGCATCTAACAATCAATCATGGATTCTAACAATCAACGCATTTCCACCGTAAGCAGTAATAAAAAAAACTACACCGCATACGGCGTTTGATCGAAGATGTGAAGAGCAACGCATTCGCGGGCGATTCTGACAAGTGTACAGCTTTTCAAGTGTACGATTCTGACAAATTGATCGTGGAGAAGTGGAATTTTTCATTACGCCATGGCAGGAATTATCAAAATTACACAAAGGGACTACCAATACAAGAGCCGAGGTCTATAAATAGCTTCCTTGAATTCATTGCAAAGAAGGCTGGTCTAAAGAGACTTTACAGAGAAAATCTGGGAGAACAATGAGACAGGGCTGAAAGGTGAGTCTCTGAGCAAGAAATTCTTCCAATTCCCGAAGCAGAAGCTCTGTACAAGAGGTCACTTCGATCTAGAAACCAAGCCTGAGAGGGAAGCTTTCCACTCCATCGTCAGCAAGCACAACGTCTCCGATCGGGATCTATGTCAAGACATTGACACTCTTTCCATATTTTTTTTCTATTCTTTAATTCATCTACTGTGTTCATCTTCTTTAATCTTTCATTCACAAATCATGTACCAAACACTGATCTTTAGATTTAAATACCATTATCGTCATCATTATCATCTCTCTACTCCTTTCCACACATTTATCATCCATTTTCTCCATCATGTGTTCTTAATCCCCTGAGTAAAGAGGAAAGATTAAGCGAGTGAGTTAATCCTTGTTAAGGTAATCGGCCAAGTTTAACTAAAGTATGTTTGACGACATCTTCACCTGTGAGAGCAGAAGTGAAGATGTTATTCCGCCTATCGAGAGAAGGTTGGAAGAATGCGTTAACTAAAGCGAAAAGTATTTCCAGAGATGGAAATAACATTACATTCATTATGTTCATCTCTGTTTCACCATAGACATATGGAAACGCGGCCGATCACTGAAAGGTGTAATACGCCAAGCGAAAACAGAACCTTAGTTGCGTTCTTAACAAGATTAATGAACTTGTGATGTCTTTGCCCTCAACTCATTCTTTTTCTGATTCATTCACAAGACTTGCCACCACATTCATTAGATTCTTTTGTACAACTTCACAGCCAGTCCTCACCCTGTATCATTAGTAGTTTAGACATATATTTTATCAATGCAATTTACTTTAACGTATTTTACGTTTCATCACAATTTACATTTTCTACACAAACCAACAATTATTTATTCTTTATGATAACTGGTTTCATTTACCACATTAGTATCGCATCTAAACAACAACAATTCCCGTATTCGACCTCATGTCAACCTGAGAAACTTGCGTTGGAATTATACTTGGTTTCAGTGCAAAAAAACATGTGACATGCACTACATCATCATATACTACGAAGCATATTATCATCAACACATACTCTTAGAACGTAGTATCACAAAATATCTTTATCGAAAAGCACTTGAGCGCATAGAGCATCATCATATTCACAAGCAACGCATTAGATAAAGATAGAAATACAAAGTTTATTAAAACAAGTTTATGGCGCCGTTGCCGGGGATTGGTTACGGTTGGTGTCAAATATTCTTGTGGTATTTTGCAGGACAGATCTCTGCTGTACTGTCTGTTTATCACGAAAGCAAGCTGACGGTTTATAAGTACTGGAACTGATCCAGAATTCGAAGCCAACCCAGAGATTGAGCGTACCTTTTGCGTGAGAGCACGCCAGAACCGAATTAGGCGAAAAAGATCAAACGTGGCTAATAATGAGAGGCCCGAAGGGAATCAAGGGGCGAATCGGCCAACGCAAGATCCTGTTTTTCTTGTTGCCGACCGCAATATCCCTATGAGAAACAATGCGGCGCTGAATCTTTACGACTTCTTGCCTGGAATTTCAAGACCAATGGTTGAGGAGAATGCACGCTTTGAAATTAAGCTGGTTATGCTTCAAATGATCCAAAATGCGGGGCAGTTTGGAGGTATACAAGGTGAAGACCCGCACGCCCATTTGACCAACTTCGTCGAGATGTGCAATACTTTCTCCATTCCTGACATTACTCCTGAGGGAATTATACTGTATCTCTTCCCGTACACACTGAGGGATGAGGCAAATAGGTGGGCTCATTCTTTGAAGCTAAATCAAATTACTACATGGGATCAGTTGGTAGAGCGGTTCATGAAGAAATTCTTCCCGCTAGCCATCAACGCAAGGAGACAGAGGGATGTGTTGAATTTCGAGCAAAAGGAAAAAGAGACTCTCAGCACCACCTGGGTGCGATTCAGAAGGTTGCTAAAGAACTGTCCACATATCGGGATTCTCGATTGCGTTCTGATGGAGACCTTCTATAATGGCTTGGATCGACCAACGCAAGCTGTTGCTGATGCCTCCGCAGCAAGAGGATTTATGAAAGAGATCTACACTGAAGCCGAGATCATCCTGGATCGCATTTCGCGAAACACGGATGACTAGGTAGACGATGAGTATGGGGGAAGAGGCCCTAAGAGAAGAAGAACAGAAAATGCCATTGTACTGGCAGATACAATGACAACATTGGCCACACAAATGGCCGCAGTGACCTCTCTCCTCCAGACGATGGCAATCAATCAAGGAACCCTCTCTTAGGGTGTAGCACAACCCAATGCGCTGGCACATATGGCAGCAATCAGTTGTGCACAATTCAGAGGGGATCATGCTGCAGAAATGTGCCCATCGAACCTACAAGCAGTGTATGCCATTCAAAATAACCCTTACAGCAGCACATATAATCCAAATTGGCAGAATCACCCTAACTTCAGTTAGGGTGGTAACAATGACTAGGAAGGCCAGAGGAATTCACAGAACAACTCCGGGAATCGAGGAAACCCTCCAGCTTTTCACCAAAATCAGAATCAGAGTCACCAATAGCAATCGCACAACCAACCTTCCACATCAAACACCTCTACACATTCATCATCCTTGGAAGCCCTGCTGAAGCAATACATCGAGAAAAATGATGCAGTCATGCAGTCACAGACATCTTCCATAAGGAATTTGGAGGTCCAAGTAGGGCAACTGGTAGCCGAGCTTCACAATAGAACACCAGGAACGCTGCCAAGTAATTCAAAATCCCCTGGATCTCATGGGAAGGGACAATGTCAGTGACATTGTCAAGGCATGTATGACCGCCTGTTGGGATGTGGATTGTGGTAACACTTGAAGAACTTTTTCTCAATCGGCATCCCTAACGTCTATCTTTATCACTTTCTCTATCGCTTTCCTCTACTGCTTTCCTTGTTGCTTTATTTACTGCTTTCATGAATTAGTCTTTACTACTTTTTGAATTTACTTATACTTCAATTCAAGTTGCGTTAATTTCATGCTTTGTTCAATTTATTTACATTCATATCTTAGCATTGCGTTGAACCTAATTGCTGTGAATGAATTAGTAAAAAGAAAAGAAACACCGTAATATCTTGTCAACTTGGTCTTTGGGGATAAACGTTGCATTTTTTATGAAACATGAAAATATAAAAATATAAAAAAAAAAACTTTAATAAACATCTGGTATGCATTACGATGACGGATGTATCTTGCGCTGATAAATACACTTTGTGCCCGTCTTCCACAAATGTATTGCGTTGAGGAGTGTGTTGCGCGCGTGTACACACTGCGCCCGTCCTTAGCAAAAACGCACTATGTCGAGGTAGTGTTGTGCTGGTAGAAATACCTTGTGCCCGTTCTCCAGAAATGCACTGAGTTGAGGGGTGTGTTGCGCTAATGTATACCTGTCTCTTATACACATCTAGATGTGTATAAGAGACAGACATTGGGCCTATCAAGGCCCAACCTATAAATCTCACCTCCTTTAACCGAGGAGCTTATTTGAATCTCTCGCCCTAAAATTCTGCATACCCTGTCTCTTATACACATCTAGATGTGTATAAGAGACAGGATAAATACACTTTGTGCCCGTCTTCCACAAATGTATTGCGTTGAGGAGTGTGTTGCGCGCGTGTACACACTGCGCCCGTCCTTAGCAAAAACGCACTATGTCGAGGTAGTGTTGTGCTGGTAGAAATACCTTGTGCCCGTTCTCCAGAAATGCACTGAGTTGAGGGGTGTGTTGCGCTAATATATACCTGTCTCTTATACACATCTAGATGTGTATAAGAGACAGATTAAGGACCAACCTATAAATCTCACCCCCCCCCCCTTCGACCAAGGAGCTTATTTGAATCTCTCGTGAAAGAAAACCCTAAGAATTTTCTCTGCATACCAAACCTTCTGATTACCTTCCTCATACCAAAATTTTCCTAACCTTTCACTCTGAAACCATGGCCAAACAATCTTTACACTCATCTTCCCTACCATCATCGCCTTCCCAAGCCCCCGTCACTACACAGGAGGCGACATTCCTCGCTGCTAGCTGCCGCCTCGCCACCCAACCCAAGCCTGCCCAAAGAATCGTCGGGAAACCTTGACGAAAACCCTTTGTAGCCAAACCACTCACCATCCGAGAAGAGCCGAGCATGGAGAGTGCCCCAGCCACCAGACCTGAGGTGGCACTCCCAGTACCTTCATCAGAAAGTGAACTGAAGAGAAGAGACGACAAGGATGTATTTGGGAGCATTTTAAGCAATATGGAGAGAGAGGGGGGGCTACCAGAAGCTGGAGTTGTAAATCAGCCCCTACCTTCGGGGGAAGAAATGGCAGAAGCTTCGCGAAGAAGGGCCCTGGCCGTTGCGGATCCTAAAGAGACTGTTCCAACATACTCCAATGAGAGACCTATCAAGGCCGTTTTGGAAGAGGTATGAGTGAAGAAGCAGCCGGAGACGACCAAAGGGAAGAAGAAGAGAAAAAGCAAAGAAAAACAGGTAGAAGGAGATGAAGTTACCCGGCCGAAGAAGTAAAAGAAAGAGAAGAAGATGAGTGAGAAGAGACAGCGCAGGCAAGAAGAGAAATGTCTGAAGAAGGAAGAGAAGAGGAAGAGGGCAGAAAGCCCAGATTTCGATGGATAATCAACCATTGCAAGGGTAGAAGAGGGGGTGTGTATGCAAGCCCAACCATCAGCGCAACCTCAAGTCTCATCAACGCATATAAGAATGGTTGCGACTAAAGATAAAGAAGATCCAGACATTACCCCTCTGATGCGGCGTCGCAAGGAGAATGTGCCACAAACGTCAAAAAGTGACCCGTTATTTTTGCAACGCGTAGCAAAAGAAAAGGAGAGAAGGAAAAAAGAATAGGAGGAGAAACAAGAAAATATGTCACGAGTGCGCCAAATCATCACATCAGGCGATTTGGAAAGAAAACTGCACGATGAGGACGTGCGTCGTGACAACGCAAGGGCAGAAGAAGAAGAAAGAAGAAAGCTCGAGGATGAGCAACGCATATTGCTTGCCTCGGAGCAGTTTGAAAGAGAGATGAGAGAAGTAGAAGAAGAAGAAAAGAAGAAGAAGGATGAGAAGGAAAAGCGACGCAAAGCCAATATGCAGCGCATTAGAGAAAACAAGAGAAAAGAAGTGGCGAAATGGAAAAGGGAACAAGAAGAGCAACGCAAGGAAAGGGAACGCAAACAAAGACAAAACTCCCGCCTTGCGTCTGCTCAAGATAAGGGCAAAGCTAAAGTTGAGAGCAGCGAGCTTGCATCGACCAGGAGGCACCCCTGTCTCTTATACACATCTAGATGTGTATAAGAGACAGGACCAGGAGACGCCCATCAAAAAAAGAAAGAAAATGATGATATGATGATGGAGATGGGTTTCTTCCCTGCGTCAACGCCACTACCAGATCTGATTACGAGTGTTGTGTTGGAGCATGAGTGGGAAACCTTCTGCCAACACCCATCCATCATTATTCCTGCGGTAGAGAGGGCCTTTTATCATGGCCAACGCCATGACACCGAAGATGCGGTGGTCATAGAAGGAAGGGTAGTGTCATTCAGCACAAGGGACATCAATGAGCTATACAAGTTGAACAACATCCCGGAAGCACTACGTAATAAGATAATTGATGATCCTGATGAAGTACACATGGAGGATGCGCTGAAAGTTTTAATGCAACCGGGTACTCAATAGTCGGTATCTTTAATAGGCATTAAGACCCTTGCCTCCAACAAGTTGCTCCCACAGGCACGACCTTGGGTATACTTGGTGAAACGGCGACTCATCCCAACATCGCATGATAAAACAATTTCAAGGGATCGAGTGATGGCCGCATATTGTATCGTGCGAGGCATTCCGATTGATGTAGGCCAGTTAATTGCGAAGCAGATTCGAGGCTTTGTTGGCCATGTGAGAGGCCAATACTTCTTTCCGTGGACGATTTCAAGCCTGTGCCTCTCTGTGGGCATAGGCATTGACGAAGAGCCCATGCCTGAAGTCCACGGCCTCATCCATATGAAGAATCTGAGAATATTTCTCAAGGATTCACCACACTACCCCGAGCTTCCACCCAAACGGCCCCTCATAGATCTAAATCCGCCGCAGCAACCCAAGCCAAAGAAGCAGTGCAAAAATGATAAAGGGAAGAAAAAATTCCAAGATCAATCACCGTAAGAGCAAACCAAATACCCTTGGACCCCTTACCTTTAATCATTCGCTCGCCTAGCCCTCCAATTGAGCCCATTTCCCCTCTTCCAGAATACTTAACCAATCTCCTTCTTGCTCCTGATTCAACCACCGCTTCCCCAGCAACATCTCCCCACCATCCATTTCCACCTCACTTTTCACCTCCATCGTCGCATGTTGACGACCCACACGGTTTGGGAGCAGGCTCTTTCGCTCAACCTCAAACCGATGTTGATGAGATATCGATGGCGCAACCCACCATTGCAACCCTTGCTGCTGACTTAGCAGAAATACGGTCCCTCTTCTCTCATCAACTTAACTTCTTCAGCCAAGTAATAACAGAGTTGCAGGAGAGCAACGCAGAGTTGCAACATAGTAATATAATGGTGCGACAGGCGATGATTAATATTCAACGCAATATCCTCACCATCTGCCTAAACCAAAGACAGATGGCAGAGCGCAACCATGAGTACTTTAATTTTCTAACAGCATATTTACATAGTCCCATGGTGCCTCCCCATCTGCAGCAACCTCTGCAGTTTCAGGAAGCGCCTCAACGAGCTCCTCCGCAACATCCTTCTTAAGATCCCCTGCCGCAACTCTAAATTTGGGGGTGTGCCACCTTCTCCACAATTCTGCAATTTTTCGTTGCGGCCATTCATTCATTCATTATTATTATTTTATATATATATATAGAAGCTATACCTTGAATTCTTTTGTACATGCTAAAATTTTGTGTTGCGATGATTGTAATTCTTTGTATACTTAGTCAAATTTTATACAACTGACTAATTATTCTTTCCATATGCATTAGCCTTTTTTATTTTATCATCTTTTGTCAATTATTGCGGTAATTCTTGTCTTTTATTTTGCGTTGTTAATTGCGCTGTCATGATGAGTAGTATGCATACCCTTAGCAATATTTCTTTATACATTGCATTTTCTAACTAACACTTAGACAATTTATTGCAATAGCTCTTCTTTACTTTTTCTATTTCAAGAGTCTGCTCAAACCTTCTTTTCAAAATTTTGATTAAGTGTTTTGTCTTTTCTGTCCAAAACAATGCAATGAGGACCTTGCGTATCTCTAAATTTGGGGGTGGGGAAGGTCTGAGCAGATGCGATCAAGCGAATGCAACAATATCAGGCAAATGCATTCATTATTATCATAAAAAAATCATAAAAACTTCAATGTCAGCGCAAGGGAAAATCCCAACCTGATAAGAGTTAAGTCGTGAAAGGAACCTGCTCGTAGTTGGGATGTTCACATGACAACTATGGGAGTAAGTCGAAACGAAGGTAGATTTCCAGGATCGACGCAATATGAAAAAAAAAAGAGAAAATAAGGATTAAAGAGACAACTCCTCTGACCAGCAAAAGTAAAACTTGGCTAAGGATCAAGAGTTGAAGTTGAGATTGGTACACAACCGAAGTTGGATGCTCGCATGACACTCGTGGGAGCAAGCCAAAATAAAGGGTGTAACCATGATCAACATTCTCTAATAAGATGACATAAACTAGGCCATCGCATAAGGACGCACTTCGTTGTTTTTGCAAGAAGAGGTAAAACATTCTTCTCAAAACTAGAAGAGAACTTTGGGTAGAGGTTTGTTGTAGATAAGAATAAAGTAGAGCATGTGATCAAATGTTAAAGGATAGAAGGTACTTGTGGTGTTGAGTAATTTTGCAGAGGTGGAGCATTCGGAGTAGCCGATCAACGCAAAGTTAAGATGGGAGTTAAATGGAATTGCCTTAGTCGAAGATATGCTTGAGGACAAGCATATATCTAAATTTGGGTGTGATAACTTGTAGAAATACAAGTTATTTATGCTGTTTTATTTAGATTATGCGGCAAAAAGAAGGAAAAGTTGCGTCGATACTATAAGAATTGGCTTAGAAATGCGAAAATTATAAAGTGTCATGAACACATCCACTAACCCCATTGCAATGGAAATGGAATGTCCAAGTCTTTGTTTTGCAGAAAATAGGTCACTGCATGCGTTAATTGCTTAAGGACAAAATGTACAACGTATCTACACAACATGCGTCAATCGATCCAGAACGAAGAAAGATCAACGTAATTGCAGCGCATGCGACGATCGATCATGGATTCTAGCGACCAACGCATTTCCACCGCATGCGGTAATCAAAACAACTATATCGCATGCGGCGATCGATCGAAGATGTGAAGAGCAACGCATTCACGGGCGATTCTGACAAGTGTACAGCTTTTCGGTTGTACGATTCTGACAAATTGATCGTGGAGCAGAGAGGATTTTTCCATTACGCCATGGTAGGAATTATATAAATTACAAAGTGGGACCACCAATACAAGAGCCGAGGTCTATAAATAGCTTCCTTGAATTCATTGCACAGAAGGCTGGTCTGAAGAGATTTTACAGAGAAAATCCGGGAGAACGACGAGACAAGGCTGAAAGATGAGTCTCTGAGCAAGAAATTCTTCCCATTCCCGAAGTAGAAGCTCTGTGCAAGAGGTCACTTCGATCTGGAAACCAAGCCTGAGAGGGAAGCTTTCCACTCCATCTCATCCACACGCCGGTAAGCACAACGTCTCCGATCGAATCTGTGTCAAGACATTAACACTCTTTGTGTATTTGTTTCTATTCTTTAATTCATCTACTGTGTTCATCTTCTTTAATCCTTCATTCACAAATCATGTACCAAACGTTGATCTTTAGATTTAAATACCATTATCGTCATCATTATCATCCCTCTGCTTCTTTCCACATATTTATCATCCATTTTCTCCATCATGTGTTCTTAATCCCCTGGGTAAAAGGGAAGGATTAAGCGAGTGAGTTAATCCTTGTTAAGGTAATCGGCCAAGTTTAGCTAAAGCATGCTCGACGACATTTTCACCTGTGAGAGTAGAAGTGAAGATGTTATTCCGTCTATCGAGAGAAGGTTGGAAGAATGCGTTAACTAAAGCGAGAAGTATTTCGAGAGATGGAAACAACCTTACGTTCATTACGTTCATCTCTGTTTCACCATAGACATATGGGAACCCGGCCGATCACTGAAAGGTGTAATACGTCAAGAGAAAGCGGAACCTTAGTTGCGTCCTTAACAAGATTAATGAACTTGCGATGTCCTTGCCCTCAACTCATTCTTTTTCTGATTCATTCACAAGACTTGCCACCACATTCATTAGATTCTTTTGTACAACTTCACAGCCAGTCTTCATCCTGTATCATCAGTAGTTTAGACATATATTTTATCAACGTAATTTACTTTAACGCATTTTTACATTTCATCGCAATTTACATTTTCTGCACAAACCCATAATTCTTTATTCTTTATGATAATCGGTCGCATTTACCACATTAGTATCGCATCAAAACAACAACAATCCCAGTGTTCGACCTCAGGTCAACCTGAGAAACTTGCATTGGAATTATACTTGGTTCCAGCACGAGAAAACTTGTGACACGCACTACATCATTGCATACTACGAAGTATATTATCATCAACGCATACTCTTAGAACGTAATATCACAAAATATCTTTATCGCAAAGCACTTGAGCGCATAGAGCATCATCATATTCAAAAGCAATGCATTAGATAAAGATGGAAATACAAAGTTTATTAAAACACAGGACAAACGTCACCGGCGGGGTGATCAGATGTCCCTTCACTGGGATGAGACATTTTCAACCATCAGGCAGAACCAACTCTTGGAACTGAACCTAACAGCAACCATTTATTTGGTCCAAAAATGTTAACCCTTACCAATTCCGCGTAAGTGTGACCCCTCGTTTTTAGTGCCAGAGTCTCGCCCTAATGAGCCCACTATAGGGAAGAAGCAAATTAAGACAAGAGACTAAGTAACCTTATTCTCTTGCAGGAGATCAAATAAAGAAACGCGCAAAACTGCCATCCTATAGGGGGACACTCCCAGAGTGTCTCGAGGCGATGCACATAAACTTTATTCAATCCAACGAGAGAGACCGTGATATATGCTGTCGCACTTCCCACTCCCACTTACTATGAACACTCTCTCCATCCACTTTGATATTGACCTACCCAAACACCATCCTTTATGGGGACACTCCCAAGGTGCCACGAGGCTGGGGGTAGATCTCACGGTATGGACTATAAGGGAGAAACATGAAAGGTTTAAATGATGCATCATATGCCCCAAGTACCTCCCGCTGAATGTTCTACCTAGGGTTTCATTAACGTAGACAATCCGGCTTCTGATTTTAGTCTAAGTCATCTTTTAAGTCTGCTCGTAAACAACTTTTGTCTATGAAATAGAACAAGTTCAAGTAGTCACATTTAAACACTCTAATGGACTATCCTTAACTTGCATGCATGCATCAAATCTATCTAATTCACCTTTCCAGGTAGGTTCCCAGATAGGGGTGTTACGTTTCCGTCAACTTAAATATCCAGCCTAAACAGAACCCGCCTTAGACAAAAGATCCCTTATAGATAGATTTGCTACACTTTAACCTTTTATTATTCAATTTAATCCTATTAAACTGATTAAAAGATTAAAGCCTAAGGGTTGCTAATCATATTAAAACTGTGATCTCAGGTCTATGTCATCCAAGTTTTAAACATTTTAAAACCATGAATTAAACCTAAGTAAACATGCATGTTTTTCTTGTAGCTTTTAGTTCTAATTTCTCTTTAACCTTTAAAAAGAAACAACTAAAACACATTGCCACACAACAAGGTATTTATAATGCTTATAAAGTAACCTATGTGTCATGCTTCATGCAATATCCGATCATTACTATACATAACTTTTATATACAATTAATAACTAAGCAAACATGCTTTCCATACACCTTTATACTATAACAATTATAATATAAAGATGATGCATGTTAATGCTTTTATGCATGCATAAATATAACTCCTATATTATATGATGCATAAGCATGCTCTTACATAATTTAAATCATGCTTCTCTAAATCATAACATTTATAATAAAGAGATGATGCATGACCAATGCATAACTTGAGGTGGTTTTTTTCTACATGTGCATACCATATGACATATAAAATAAACATACATCGCATGTATAAAACCACAAATTAATGGACCGGGATGAACCAACGAAAAATCAGAATGAAAAATTCTATCTATTACATTTTTCCACTGAGCAAACCGGTTCACAGGCGAACCGCGTCTTGAACCACTGGGCGAAGCTCCCATCATTTAGTAAATGCCTCTAGGTAAACAATTGTTTAGCGCACATTAGACGATAGCGCAAATGCTACACGATAGCTTAGACGACAACGAGCTTGCGAAGCCTGATCATCTAGATGATCACATAACACACGAAAGGTAAACGATTTACCATGCATTTTACTCCGCAATCATATAGTCGATGACTAAGCAATGAGGCTTACTGAGCTATACGATCGTCTAGTGCACGCATGCGTTAAACAACACCAGAGCATCCGATACTCAGCGATCGTCTAAACGACCCGACCAACGCTTAGTCGTCTTTTTCCTCAAAGAACAGTGACCCTTGCTCCGAACTTCTTCACGAACGACTCAAAACTCAAACTAAATTTGAAATTATAGACTCGATAGCAATTAATTATGCCAAAAAACACAGGGGCCTTTACAATTAACTAGAATGTAAAATAGTTTAACAAACTGAGGTTTCATCCCAGAAAACTCCATTAATCCACAAATGAATTAACAATTAAAATAGAGAGTAGACATGTTTTCACCCACCAAGAATGTAAATGCAATTCTTTACAGCAATGAATTTGGAATATCAGAAACCTGGCTCTAATACCAATTGAGAGAATTCTTATACAGGAGTACCTATGAGCTGAAGCAGATCTTTCCAATTCATTGTGACAGAATTTCCACATATACATTCAGACATACAAATATGCATTAACAACACTAAATTACTAGCATGCTTAAGGATGAATAAACAAGAGACCGAGAGAACATACCAGTTGAAGACTTTCTTCACTTGAAATCTCGCTCTTTCCACAAACGAACTACTCTCGCTGGAACATCAGGCAATCGTTCAGCAACTCTCTCGTCGTCTACCACAACCGATTTCGCACGAACACCAGGAAATGGGGACGACACCACCACTCGAAGCCCTCAGTATTCTGGGAGTGAGAATCTAAAGGGTTGGCTTTGTTCGAATTTGGTAGAGGTGAGGAGGAAAAACTATCGTCTACAAAAGATCAAGCAAGTGGGAGAAGTAAAAGACTATCGTATAGTCGGGGTGCTTGATCGTTTAGTCGAGTTACACGATCGTGTAGGAAAAGCAAAGCAATCGTCTATGCGATCATTTAGTTAGGCTCGGGCGCTAAGCGATCGTATAGGAAATGATAAACGATCGTTTAGAGAATGTACATGCGAGTGTGCAATCGTTTAGTAAACGTGATGCACTATCGTATAGGCTCTCAAGTACTATGTGATCGAATGCTAATCACACCGTGAGCAATTATGCGTATATCTTGTAAAATGAAAATTATTTTCATTTTATTCTTCAGTTATGAACACCGAATTGAATTTCCCACTAACGTATGATTTGGGAGAAAACGGTGGACAATTATCTCATAACTGTCCAATTAATAAAATAATAAATATAATCATATTATATTCATAACCTATAGTTTGATATCATATATTAATCATAGTGTTTTCTCCTCTACTTGATATAAATCATATTTATATCCAATTTTCTCTAGATTAATATATCTTATACATTTAGTTAATCATATCATATATAATTAACCAGTTCAATTATATCATATATAATCGAACTCTCTCTTGTCAATTTAAACATTTCAAACTGACCCAAAAACTTATTCTCAACTTTTATCCAAGCTTCCAAGAGAACCTTATGGACCTATGACTCGAAGCTCCAACGGTACGTGAATAGCTGACTAAACTCTTTAACCACAAGATCTACCATTCGTTAACTGCTAGGCATTCCACTAAAGACCGACAGTTGAACTCTTCTTATCACAAATATAACTAATCATGAGTACAATAATCCTTCACAGATGCTCGTAAGTATAGCTAGGCCAATTTACCATTTTGCCCCTGTAGTTACATCTCACTCCTTAAGTACCATTGATCCCTCTAATGAACAATACAACATAGTCCAACTATGTGTCAACACCTCTCGAGCCATGAGAAAGTATGTGGCGCCACATCATTCAAGCCCCGGGATCAACCCTTAAGGGAGCTATCTATCTGCTTACCCCTACTTTGGGGAAGAAGTGAATTCCACCTTGTGTAGCTAAGTTCCCAGCTCTTAAATCAGATGAATCCTCAAAGTGGTAGGTTTGAGACGACAACCTAGCCACTCGCACCCATGTAAATCAGACTACCCTCAATGGTAGGAGTTCCGAACTCACTCAAGATTGAGGTCATGTTACCTATGTTCATCCTAGTGAAGTGAATCTGTCATGAACGGCGTTATATAACGAGATGTTAACACTTCATGGTCAGGTCTTATACAAACTCTTTGTATAGGACGCCCCACTCGTATGTCTCCTACACAAATGATCAGGATCAGACCATCTGTGACAAATCACAATACTTGTAACTATTCTATAAAGCAGACCGCATCCGTAGCGTTACCAGGATAAGGTTTCCCTCCTATATTCATATACTATAGACCAGACAACCATGGATTTTAGTTTATTGGTTTGTGGTAAAGCAAATAAAACATCCAATATGAGAAAAATCAAGAAGTGAAGTAAATATCATATATTATATATCACATGCGTTTGTACAAACTGTTTACAAACTATAGGACACGAGACTTTAAGGCATCATCCACAACAGGGACGGGGCGTGGGGGAGGGGTCCTTCATCCCCAACCCCGTGGGAAAAATTCACCTTCATCCCTATCGGGGAAACGGGGTCCCCGCGGGAATCTATTCCCTGTTTTTCCACGGTGATTCCTCTATTAATTCCCCGCGAGGATGATTCCCCTATTGACATTTTTTTTAATTTGAGTGATTTTATTTAAAATTTGACTAGTAAAAAAAATATTTAATAGACTAATCTATGAAATAAACACAATTTAGAAGCTCACAAATCCATTAAATAAGTTTACAACTTAAATTAAATAAAGTTTGAATAGAAGTTGGAGGTCAATTAGAGGTAAATGTCTTATACAATTACAAATACAACCACAATCATAAATTACTCGTCTTTCTCTCTTCACCGATGACTTTACAATCAAAATTTTCTCTTTTCTTGCCATCATTCCATCTTTGGTTGTGAGTATTATTCCTACATTTCAAATATAATTAACAAACAATGTCACCAAAAAAAAAAAAAACTAGACAACAAGCTTTAAAAAGTGTCATAGAAAAATAATGTTAATCCTTGAGTATACCTATCTTCATCAGAATCGTCTGCATTTTCTAAAATAATTGCTAAATGTTTAATCATTTCTTTTTCCGTGCTAGTACCTTATATTGTCACATATTTATAATAAAAGAAAATATTTATTAATATATTAAGTGCTAAAAAGAGGTAAAACAAAATAAACAAACTAACATCCCTGTCAAAACTTTAGTTGCAATCCAATTTTGAGCGCACATCAAAGTCTCTATTATCTTCGGATGAAGTTTGTTATGATGTAGACTTACAATCCTATCACAGGTACTAAAAGCAGACTTTGATGCAACACTAGATAACAGGATGGGTAATATGGCTCACATATCTCTTTTGCTAATACCCAATCTTGATCCAAGAGCAAACATTTGTATTTTGGTTCTCGTTGTTTTAATCGATAAAAAAATAGCTTTGTATTTCAATGCAATGGCTAACATAAAATATGTAGAATCCCACTTAGTACAAAAATCAAGACTCAACATCTGACCATCATAAACATTCAATTGACGAAAAGTTTCCTCAAAGTTCTCCTTTTTTTTTTTTTTTTTTTTTGGATGCACCAAAAAACACACATTACTACGAACTCTTACAATCCCATCTCCTATCACCGCCAACCGATCTTTCACAATTAAGTTTAGAATATGAGCACAACATCACATATGAAATAAACTCCCATCCAATATTAAGTTTCCACACAAACTATCAATAAGCATATTAACCATAGAGTCATTTGTACTACAACTATCTACTGTTACAAATGACAATTTTCTATCAATATTCTAGTCTAATAGACATTCCATTATTTCTTCATGAAGCATCTTAGAAGTGTGTGGAGAAGGGACATATATAAACCTGATCATTTTGTTTTGCAAAATCCAACTATCATCAACAACATATACAGTGACAGCCATATAACCTTTTGTTTGGTGGTTGGAAGTCCACATGTCCATTGTAAGGGCAATTTTTCCTTTGATCTCATTCAACATTATCATGGTTTTAAACTTCTCAATCTCGTAAATTTTCAAAATCTCCTTCTTTATTGTGTTTCTTGACACCATCTTAAACTAACGGTTGGATGACATTACAAAATTTCATAAAACCTTCATGCTCAACTATTGAGAGAGTATATTCATGTTTTATTATCATCCTAGCTAATATTTTTTTTGCAGCTTCCTGATCGAAGTTATATAAACCCAATGTATTGTTTTTCTCTCTGTTAGGATTCAATAGTGATTGTCGTATGTTCTTTTGTCCTTTATATGGGCAAATCTTGATATGGTCATGCAAATATTTGGTTCCATTTTTACTTTCACCCCTAATTTTCATTTGCAATTATTACAAACCACCTTGTCTTCTCCATTTATTTTTTGCTTCTTAAAATGGTTCTAAACAACCGATGTCAATCTCCTTTTTAAAGATCCCTTCCCAATATCCTCACCAAGAATAACACAATTATCAACATTCAAATTATCATCATTTGAGGAGCATGAAGTTAAATTTGGGGTTGAATTTTGGGTTGAATTTAGGGTTGGATCTGGGATTGGACTTGGAATTGGAC
Source organism: Benincasa hispida (assembly GCF_009727055.1). Classification (NCBI taxonomy): domain Eukaryota; kingdom Viridiplantae; phylum Streptophyta; class Magnoliopsida; order Cucurbitales; family Cucurbitaceae; genus Benincasa; species Benincasa hispida. Next base: position 77,672,891 of record NC_052359.1, read on the forward strand.
TTGAAATTAGACTTGGAGAATCTTTATTTGTAGAAGGTGATGAAGACATTGTTTTCAACCTATCAAAGATTTAATTTTAAAACTCTCCTTAGACTTAGACTTAATTTTCAAACAATAAAAGCAAAAAACACAAATGACAAACATAATTCTATTTTTTTAAAATATATGCTTGTGAATAATACCTTCTAGCATTTAAACAATAATTTTAAAATAAATCTTAACATACACAAAGATTCAAAGAGTTCAACTTTAAAATAAATTCCAATAGTAAAGCACAATAATTTCAATATTAAATAACAATAATTTCTGTTATTACCATTTTTCAGTATAAATTTGGTAAACATATTCATATATATTCTTTACATGAAATTGTTATTATTATTAATTAATTTTGATAAAATTTAACAGGGATTAAATTTAAGATTTATTAAAAATATAAGAACTCAATTTGAACATTTAAAAATATGTGCACTAAAATTAAACAAACCCCAAACTGAATTATAAGAACCAAAATGATATTTGAAAAGGTTTCAATAAATGACTCCTAAAAATCATGATTTACCGAGTTACTGTGGAGACTGGACTGGAGAGCGGTAAACAGTATGACAGGTAGCAGTGAACGGTGACGAACGGTGACCTCGGGGGATACAAGACGCTGATTATCGGTGTTGATAAATCTTGACCATGACTTATGGCCATGCCTGCAATATAAATCATGGGAACAGGAAGACAAGTTTAATACAACGAAAGATGACAGATGAATGAACAAAAAACATATTCATGAAGAGTTTAGGAAAAGATTTGGTTTATTGCCAAGAAAACATGCATTTTTTTTATCACTTTCCCAATTACTGTAAAGGGCTTTCTTTTTTCTCTTTCATCCGTATTATGCAATTTAGGAGTTATGGAATCATATGAAGGTGTTAAATAATAACATAAAATTGAAGTTGAATTGGCCAGCAACATATAATTAAAGGAACACCTGGAACTTCATGTTAAACAGTAACATATAATGAAGAGCAGAGGGTTCCAGGTGCTCTGCAAGAAACCATTGAGTAAGTTTGAATTGAAATTTGTGTAAATTTCACCCCCTCCCCGCATACATGAGCTGATTTGTGCTATTCGGATCATAGTCATGAACCATTTTTCGTAGTCTGATATGACATAAAGAACAATTCTAGTTTACTTATAAAGGCGTATTTTGATTTATTAGGATTTCTTTTGCTTTTAGTTGGAAAGTTTAAGAAAATTTTATCAGAATTTCAAAATAATTGGAAGCTGTTTTACGTTTGTAATCTATATGTTCATAATTGAGTAGGAAATGGAAGTTAAAATAACCAATCAATAATGAAAAAGATGGACAAGTACCTTAGCAATTTTGACAAGCTGGTGATGAACGGTGGGTGACGAACGTCGACGGCTTGATGTTGAGCGATGACGAACGAACGTTGAACATTGAACGCGAAGGGACTTGGCGTGGAACTCGGCCGGACTTGGCTTGGGAGGCGAGCACAAAGCACGAGCAGAATAGGGGCAGTGGTAGCCGGCAGGGAGCTTCTTCAGATGAAGATGGAGGCTGCTGCCATTCGATTGGAGACTTGAAGACTTAGTTGGAATGAGAATGGAATGGATAAAATAATGATAGTTTAGGGCTTTTTTAGATTTTAGGTTTGAGCTTGGCTTGGGAGTTGGGCTTTGAGTTTGATAATTAATCTTTGGCTGCAATACATTAATATAAATCAATTATATTATATATTATAAATATATATTTTAAAAAATATAAATATATCAAACCGGGATCGAGTTTTAATCGGGATCGGGGTCGGGGTCGGGGCGGGGATACCGTCCCCGTTCCCGCCCCGTCCCGGACGGGGACCCGAAAATATTCCTCAGTTTGACCCCGCTCTTGGTCAAACCGGAGAATCCCTGACCCAAACGGATCGAGGCCCGCGGGGACCCACCCCACGAGTTTTTTTTTGTCAACCCTAGTTAAGAATATCCTCAAGTATCTATGGAGAACGAGGGACTACATGCTCGTGTGTGGTTCTAAGGATTTGATCCATACAGGATACATAGACTTTGATTTCCAAACTGATAAAGATTCTAGGGAATCCACATCAGGATCAGTATTCACTCTTAACTAAGGGGCAGTAGTCTGGAGGAGCACCAAGCAGTGGTGTATTACTAACTCCACTATGGAGACTGAGTACGTAGATCTTGTGAAGCTGTGTGACTCAGGAAGCTCCTGATGGATCTGGAAGTGCTTCTAGACATGTCTAAGCTCATCACCCTTTATTGTGATAATCGTGGTATTGTGGCTAATTTTCGAGAGCCTAGGAGTCACAAGCGTGAGAAGTACATAGAGCAGAAATACCATATCATTTGGAAGATTGTGCATCAAGGGGACATGATCATCACACATATAGCTTTGATGCACATCTTTGCTAATTCATATACAAAAGCCCTCATGGCTAATGTGTTTGAAGGTCACTTGCAGAGTATAGGTCTACGGGATATGCCACATCTAGTCTAGGGCAAGTAGAAGATTTTGTATGGTATACTTATTATATGTATATCTAATTATTATTTAAATTAAATGTATTTTAATTTAAATTTAAAATTTCAAAATTAAAGGGAGGAAGTTACAACTCTCTCCTCTTTATTTTCTCTCAGAAAAACATGTGTGGGATGTATGATGTTGTAAATTATGAGATATCTTCTTTTTCCTTTGGCCACAGACTCGGAGAATGTCTTTGAATGTGCTGCAAGATCTCCCTGTAAGATTACCTCTCTTCCTCTCTTAATTACTATTCTACCTCTCCCAAAATACATAGAGCCACTCCTCCTATAATTTTCATCCCTTACAGAGAATACAGATGATTACCTCTTGGTGGTATCCCTTTGGTTTGCTGTATTTTCTGGACGATCCCTTATAGAGAATACAGAGAATACAAATTGGGACGATCCTGCTTCCGCTGCGGACTTCATGGTTCCTTTAGTGGCGGTCCCACTTATGGGGTCAAATCTCAACATGTATATCAATAGTATATATGATACTTTATATCTTTTATATCAGTCAATAGATATGTTTTATATTTGGTATATCAACTAACTAATACACCAATTATGAAATATATAAGTTATACAACTGATATACAAAAGTTATCATTCATATACCATATTTATCGATCAATAAGTGTTTATGCATTTGCTATTATCCGTGGACTTAATTTGAATTTGTATTAACTTGTTTTAGAGTATTTTTTTCTAGTACATTTCATCAACTTATAACGATTTAATCATATTGATAACCATTTTGAATGAATGTTGATAAATTATTGATACACCAATGTTAAACTAGAAGTTAAATTTTAAATAGATTTTGATATACTAATGATATATTTTAACAAATCTATTTTTAAGAAATACCGATCCTAATGATACACCAATGTTATACTTGATATGAAATTCGTTAATGTTGATAGAATAATAATACACTAATATTTTATTGAAATTTGTGCCATAAAGCCTCTTAATTTATTAGTTGATTAATTAAATAATTAGTTGTGCAATATTAAGTTATCCATTAATTAAAAAAATCCAATGTTATCATATATAGTCTTGAACAGTATGTAGTTGACAGATAAGGTGGATCATTTTCAAGAGATAACCTAAAAGGTAAGGTTGGGTGTCTTATCTTGATGACACTATGATATGGTCCACATTGGGATATTTACAAATGGTTTGATCAAAACCGTTCATATGGAGACAAGAGAGTGGAAGTATTTTATACAAAGAGTTTGTATAAGATCGAACCGAGAAATATTTGATCTATTTGTAAATCTGTTAATTGATGAGATTAATATTTCATAGGATGATAATGTGTGACTCGATCTTAATCCCGAGCCAGTTATAAACTCTTGTCTGTGAGGTCAGTCCTTTGATTTTCATGGGTGAGAGTGGCTCAAATTTCCGACTCAATAGTTTACCATTTTGGGGACTTGATTAAATGGGGAGTTGGGAACATAACTTCACAAGATAGAATCTACTTTTTCCTATATAGGATAAATAGATAAGTAGTTCTCTTAAGTATTGATTTTGGGTCTTAAACAAAGGGCCCCACACTTTCACTAACTGAGAAAGGCTTAGTTTATGATTGAACCATAAACAAATTGTTCATTAGATGAATTAGTGGTACTTAAGGAAAATAGACGATTACAAGAGTAAAATGGAAATTTGACCCAACTATAATTATGAACAACTCGTGAAGGATCAACTTGCTTATATTGATTTTGAATGCCCAAAACAAACTGTGCCTCTCCCAAATATTTCATTTGGAATTGGGTCACTAGCCAATTCTTAATTTCAGTCAGCATACCTATATCATTTCCAATTAGTAGAATATTGTCTACATACAACACAGGAAAAGCTACTAAACCGTTAATAATTTTCTTGGAAACACAAGGCTCATCAATATTCTGATCAAAGCATAAGATTTGATCGCAATATCAAATCTTATATTCCAAGATCGAGAAGTTTGCTTCAATCTATAAATGGACCAATTAAGCTTGCAAATCTTTTGCTCTTGACTTTGGGTTATGAATCCCTTAGGTGCTTCATATAAATGGTCTCCTCAAGATTGTCATTCAGAAAAACAATCTTAACGTCTGTTTGCCAAATCTCATAGTCATAATATGAGGCAGTGGATAGGAGTATTTGTATAAACTTCAACATAGCAATAAGTGAGAAAGTCTCCTCATAGTCGACTCCCGCAACTTGGGTATAACCCTTTGCCACAAGTCTAGCCTTACAAGTTTGTACCTTCCCATCAGCAACCCATTTTCTCTTGTAGATCCACTTGTAACCTATAGGTTTTACCCCTATCAATTTGATCTACAAGATCCCAAACTAAATTGAAGTATATAAACTCCATTTCGAGATCCATTGCTTTGATCCATTCATCTTTGTCAACATCCTCCATTGCCTTTTTGTAAGACAATGGATTCTTAACATCTCTGTCAGCTACAATAGCTAGGATTTCTGTTAAACCCATATAACGAATAGGAAATCACCCTCCCATTACGTGGCAGTTCCCTCAACACTTGACGTAGATCTGACCTACTAGATAAACCAACTTCAACAACTCTTGTTGAGGTGTTGGGCTCTTCAACAACTCTTGTTGAATGTCCAGTAGTTTTATTGCACGATCTTACTACAAGGTTTATGCTCCCTTATGTGATTCTCTTATAAAAATGTAGCGCTTATTGACACAAACACCTTATTATCCTTAAGATCATAAAAGTGACCACCTCTCGTTCTTTTGAGGTAACCTACAAAAAGGCACAATTTTGAACAATGTTCCAATTTCTTAGAATTTTCCTCAAGCACATATGTTGGGCAATCTCAGATCCTGTAATGACATAAACTACCTTTACGACCATTCCATAATTTCAAAGGTGTTCTAGTAACACTTTTGGAAGGAACACAGTTCAAAATGTAAGTTGTAGTCTGTACTGCATAACCCCAAACGAGTCAAGTAAGGAAGCATAATTCACTATAGACTGAACCATGTCCAACAAGTTTTGATTTCTCCTTTCTGATACACTATTTTACTGAGGTGTACCAGGTGCTGAGAGAGGGATACAATTCCATGCTCTATCAAATAGTCTTGGAATTTTATATCCAAATACTCTCCATCTTGATCAGATCGAAATATTTTAATCGTTTTATTTAATGCATTTTCAACCTCAACCATATACTTCTTGAACTTTTCAAGGGCTTCAGACTTATGTTGCACTAAATAAATATACCCATACCTAGAATAATCATTAGTAAAGTGATGAAATATTCAAACCCTCATTTTGCCTTAATATTCATCGGATCACAGAGGTCTAAATGTACAAGTTTCAAAGGTTCTCTAACTCTATGACCTTTTCCAGTAAAAGATCTTTTAGTCATTTTTCCTTCAAGACATGACTCACATATAGTAAATAATTTTCTTCTAACTCGCTTTGAAGTTCATTCTTGACCAGTCTCTCAATCCTATTGAGATTTATGTGTCCTAATCTTAGGTGCCAAAGATGGGCATTTTCCCTAGAAGAAATTTTTTGTCTTTTATTTTGAGTTATCGTAGTTTTAAACAATTCAGTATTAAGGAGAGCTTTAGTTGTTAACAGTCTTAGCACATAAAGATTATCTTCAAGATTTTCAGAACAAATGTATACTCCATTTTTTAAAATAAACACTTTATTTACATTGAAATATCGTAGTATTGTTCAAGCAAGCAATTTACAGAAATAAGGTTTCTTTTCAAACTTGGAACCACATATACATTATCTAATATAATATATGATTTTTGTAAACAAAGTCGAAGTCCTCCCACTCCAGTAGCTAAGACGACGTGCCCAGTTCTTACACACATCATCATCTCCCCAGCCTCCAATTGTCGCCAAGAACTAATTCCCTGAAATGAAGAATAAACATGGTTAGTGGCGTCTAAATCTATTATCCAGGTCGAATCATCATTCTCTACTAAACAAGTCTCTAAAACAAGTAAACCACATTTACCTTGCTTGGCCTTATTCTTTTATGCCAAGTATTTGGGACAATTCCTCTTCCAGTGTCCCTACTGGTGGTGATAGAAACAGATTCCCTTTGCAATCATGGCCTTATTGCCCCTCTAGGCAGCAGCTGGTGGCTTAGCTTTCCCCTTTCCATCTTTCTTCTTCTTCCACGTTTTGGAGCCAGAAGAAGAAGGCACAAACATAGTTCCGGAGGTCGAACCTTTGAAGAATTTCTTAAAGAACGAGGCAACATTTGCCTCTCCCTTATGTTCCTTGACTTTCATCAAGGACTGGAAAGTCTGCAGCTCATTAGCAAAGTGGTCAGGTTGTAGTCAATCCTGTTCATAACAGCATTGCTACAAAACTGCAGGAAACCTTTGATGACATGCAGAAATGCATGTCATCTTAGGCCTTTTATTTAGAATTATGGAGGCTGTTAAACAGAATATGCAGCAATTATGTTAGGAATTCATGAGAAAATGAGTTTGCATCATTCAGCATTTAAAATCTCGATTAACCCACTATTATGCGTTATTATGTATTCAATTGTCTATTTTTGTAGATAACGCGGGAAGTGGACGCAAACACGGAAGCCGGGCTATCGCATAGACGACCACATGTAGAGAAACTCTCCATCACAAAGGCAAACACATCAACGCATTGGTGCTGTGGTACTCAACTACATGTGTCCATCGCATAGGAGTTGCGATCGTCGAGCGATTACGGTCATCGTGTAGAAGTTGCAGTAATCAAGCTAATGCGGTCACTGCACAATTGCGGCTACACGATAACCATAATAGTGAGATGAACGTAAGGTTGGTGGAACGGAAGCATCAACACATATCTCAGAAAAATCAAAAGATGATGTTGACATTTCACCTACCACGCCGTTAGCAGCAGAGATTCAGAAAAGGACTAACGCGCCGCGAATGTCAGAATCAAAGCAGTCCACTAATGTTGTCGGCGATCTAGCTCTATAAATAGAAGCCGTTGAGCATAATTGCAAATCATCTAGGGTTTTTTCGCCTGAGGCTCGCCTTAGGGCAGATCCCTGCGATCCAGACTAACGCGTGAGAAGAAAGCTTGAAAGTTCTTCATCTCCTTCCTCCATTCCGAGTGACGACCGGAGCCTTCGCCAGAGTTAGATCTCAAGAGAGTCAACTCCACCGCCCATCCATGGCACCACCGGCAGCCTTGACACACATCTGCTGGAGGCAAGACATTTCTTTCAACTGGTCCTTTCATTTTCTCTTCTTTTCTTATATTGTATTGTATTACATTTTGGATTAAGAAATTAATACATTGTGTGTTCAATGCATTTCTATGTTTCCTTCGATTCTATCTCCATCTTTCTTTGCTTAGCACCTTTAACATTCATTGCATCACTTAGTGAGATTGCTAGAGTATCGCATACTTAGTCTTACGGATTAGAGATATGAAGCATGTAGCAAACCACCGGAAGGTGTGCATTGTGCAAGTATGTGAGAAAACCTTATTTGCTTAGTGTGAAGTTATAGCAACGCCTGTCTATAGGGGGACGCAATGCTTGTCTATGAGTAAAGTCAACAACAACCAACTGCCCGGAAGGGTAAGTGGTTGGTCGCATTAAGCAATGTAAACAAGTATTCACTAGAGATAGGAATAATCTTACGTCAGCCAAGTTTATATAGTTACCTTGTCCTATGAGCGCATCATTTATCATTTAGGCATACTTGGAAGAGTAGTCTAAAATCCAAATCTAAGACTCGAGAGAGCGGATCGAAACGCATAAGCAAGAATGGGGAACTTAGGAATAAGCTCTGTTTGCTATTACACAACATATGCACCCTATGGAGAGGACATTGCATGCGTCCAAGAAGTAGGATACGGTGGCGGTATGCGGTCATCTCGACCCTTTTGCATACACATCGCATACTTTCTAGATTTAGGCTCAAGTGTGTGTAGTATGATCGCATAGCTTGCGTTGGTTGAGGTTGCCCTTGCGGTCAATCTTAAGGGTTGTGATGAAGACATCCCCACATTTTATTTATTTTCCATCCATTTACTACGCGTCAACAGTTGTCGTGTCTCTACCTCTCATTCATATTTCTCATTGCATTGTCTGTTAGTTAGAAGTAGAAGTAGTGTTAGCTTATACCCTCCATCATTCTTTTATTCAACCGCCGCGTACACATCACCGTATACATCTAGCTACAAGTCCCTGAGTTCGACCTCGGATCACCCGAGAAACTTGCGTTCGCGTTATACTTGGCGCGAGCGTAAGAAAACTTGTGACAGGAATGCATGGTCATCGCATACATTCGTTAACGCATAGTTTCATTCCAACGCATGATCACTGACGCATGAGTATCAATGCATAACCTTAATAATGCATCACATATTGCGTCCCACATAATTTTAGTCATCAAGTCTTTGACGGCTAATTTTTCGTCATCAAGTTTTTGGTGTCGTTGCCGGGGACTTGGCAGCTAATTATTTGTTGAGTTTTGTGTCTCTGCAGGCAAATTTTATCTTGAGAGTATTGTAGCTTGTGCGACCAAGTTGCAACCAATATTGAAGTATAGGCGATACACTGAAAGCCAGTATTTACCCCAAGATAGAAGGGCAATCAGTCACATGAGCTGAAGGTAGTTCTAAGCACATGACGGTCGCATACGCCCAACAATTGCCGGAAGTTCCAATGGTCAGGGCGAATCCCTTGACCTAAGTAGTTGAAAGCACTCTCCTGCATAGAAGACTCCTTGCAGTGACAACACTCCAATTTCTCCAAGAACGTCTTCTACTCTATCTTTACCTTGCTTTCGTAGTTTAATTTATTTTTATTTTTATTGTTATTTTAGATATGCGGATGCTTTCTTGGTTGTGGTATGTTTGTTCTTTGTAGGTGCAACAATAAGTCTCATCGATGCGCGGTTACAATGGAAGAATTTCCTTCATCCTTCAATGCATGGCTTCGATCACGTAAATTCCAAAGCATGATCGCATGCGTTATTTTGCCTAAGGTTCTTTTCTTGTTATCTTTTATGCATTGTCCTTTTGAAATTCTTTTTTTTCCGATTGCGTTCCTTTGCAATGCATCTATGATGGTACGTATAATTCACCGCATCCGCTAACTAAGCATCGTAAGGCTCACCTTACTTTTAATAGCTTCTTCAAATTTTGAAAGTTTTAAGTTTTATTTTGTGTAAACCATAAATGCATTGTATTACATTGCATCACTTAGTGAGATTGCTAGAGTATCGCATACTTAGTCATGCAGATTAGAGATATGAAGCATGTAGCAAACCACCAGAAGGTGTGCGTTGTGCGAGTGTGTGAGAAAACCTTATTTGCTTAGTGTGAAGCTGTAGCAACGTCTGTCTATAGGCGGACGCAATGCTTGTCTATGAGTAAAGTCAACAACAACCAACTTCCCGGAAGGGTAAGTGGTTGGTTGTGTTAAGCAATGTAAGCAAGTATTCACTAGAGATAGAAATAATCTTACGTCAGCCAAGTTATGTGGTTACCTTGTCTTATGAGCTCATAATTCATCATTTAGACATACTTGGAAGAGTAGTCTAATATCCAAATCTAAGACTCGAGAGAGCGGATCGGAACGCATAAGCAAGAATAGGGAACGTAGGAATAAGCTTTGTTTGCTATTACACAGCGTATGCACCCTACGGAGAGAACATTTCATGCGTCCAAGAAGTAGGATACGGTGGCGGTATGCGGTCATCTCGATCCTTTTACATACACATCGCATATGTCCTAGATTTAGGGTCAAGTGTGTGTAGCATGATCGCATAGCTTGCGTTGGCTGAGGTTGCCCTTGCGGTCTATCTTAAGGGTTGCGATGAAGACATCCCCACATTTTATCTATTTTCCATCCATTTACTACTCGTCAACGGTTGTCGTGTCTCTACCTCTCATTGCATTGTCTGTTAGTTAGGAGTAGGAGTAGTGTTAGCTTATACCCTTCATCATTCTTTTATTCAACTGCCGCATACACATCACCGCATACATCTAGTTACAAGTCCCTGAGTTCAACCTTGGATCACCCGAGAAACTTGCGTTCGCGTTATACTTGGCGTGAGCATAAGAAAACTTATGACAGGAACGCATGGTCATCGCATACATTCGTTAACACATAGTTTCATTCCAACGCATGACCACCAACGCATGAGTATCAACGCATAACCTTAAGATATGTATCGCATATTGCGTCCCACATAATTTTAGTCATCAAGTCTTTGACGGCTAATTTTTCGTCATCAAATAGCAAGGAAGCCCAAGTGATAGTGTCCAATTCGTGACTGTACATGGGCATTCGTGGTTGTTCATAAGATTGCGGAGAATGAATTGTTGAAGAAAGTCTTCGAGGGGTAATGTCTCTTTTTTTCCCTGTAAAGCATATTGTTTATTAGAATGTTTATCATATTTAGTTTATTTTCCTGTTTTTCATATTTTTTCCAAAACGAACATTATTAGCACATACGCTCACGTGCTTCCGCTGAGGAATTCAATTCATTTAGATACACTAATAAAGGTAAAATTAGAATAATAAAAAAAATGGAAATTAGGTTCCTTTGTTTGTTTGTTTTTTCCCCCCATTGATGCAAGGTGTGTGGGACGAGTGAAAAAAGAGGCTTCATGGCGTTTATTTAATTAGTTTTTTTTAATTTAAGAATAAAAATAATTAAGGTATTATCTAATAAATTAAAGAACATGGGAATTTAGTATTATCAAAAAAAACAAACAAATAAATAAATATTAAATTAAGTTGATGCAACCGAGAAAGGATTGACCAAAATGAGTGTAGCTCAACTAACATGTAGATGTTTTATCTACCAAGAGCTCTATAGTTCGAATAATCCCCTAATTGTATTAAAAGAATCAAAATAATATACCTCATACCTCTTTGGAGTGAGAATATGTTTGAAAATTCAAAGAATAAATAGAAAAAATGGTTGTTTTCAAATATAGTAAAATGAACTAAAATATTTATAAATATAGTAAAATTTTATTGTCTATCTGATAGACCGCGATAGACTACTATCAGTGTCTATCCAAATAAATATAGACAGTAGTCTATCTTAGTCTATTATAGATAGACCGTGATATTTTGTTATTATTTATAAATATTTTTTGTTGTCATTTAAAATAATTTTTCTAGAATAAATTTAAGGGGCAATTGCACTATTATAAAAAAGTAATACAAAAATTAGGTATGTGTCTCCCTATTTTAAAATATGTAAAAAATAATAAAACAGTTCGACTTGCAAATTACTAAATGTGAAAAGTCCAAAAAAAATACTAATTCTTATCCGATTGTTGTCTGATTACTATTTGATTGTTATCTGATTACTTAGATTGTTAACGATATTGTTTTACTATTTGATTTTTCTTAAATTGATATTTAATATTAGTTGCTATTTGATTGTCAACAATACTAATTGTTATTTGATATTAGATGCCAATGATATTGATTGCTATTTCATTGTTAATTGATTACTATCAGATACTAACTTTTATTTAATTGTTGTCTTATTACTATTTGATGATGATTATTAATGATACAGATTGCTATATGATTATTGTCTGACTACTATATGATATTGACGGCTATTTGATTGCTATATAATTGCTATTTTGATACTATGTATTTTGTTATTACTATCTTATTATCATGCAATTTATATTTGATAGTAAGTACTTTGAGATTGTTAAATCATATTTTAATATTCACACCACCTCTCTTTTTCCTCCACCGACGACATGTTTATTTCCAACCTTTTTTTCTATGCCAATCAGTCGCTCAAGGATCCGATTCACTTTTCAGTCTTCCAAGTACGTAATTTTGCTTTTTTCCTTTTTCGGATGATTGATTTTGTGTTTTTTCTGCTAGATTCGTCTTGTAATTTGTTTTCAAACTTAACCCATTTGATATTCTATGGTTAGGATTGGATTGGTACCTCGAATTTTTTCGGTGAGTTATGTGTTAGAGTTGCAATGGAATGTGAATTAGTGGTTAAATCTTTTTTGTTCTTTTGTGTTCTTGATTTTTCAAATGAGGATTTTGTAGTTTTCATGTAGCAGGTGGAAGGCTTCCGGAAAGGAGTTCCAATTCAGGGTATTATTGAGATTCTGAATTCTATTTTGTTTGGTTGGTTTGGATTCTAAATCCTCTTCCTCTGCAACCACAATTTAGGAATAATGAATAAATAAATTATGATTTGTCACCATTTGTCGTCAGCTTATTGACACACCATTAAAGATATGAATCCTAACCCTCTACTTATGTTTCTATCATGTTATTAGAATAATTCGGTGTGGTATTAAACGATTGGAAGGAGATGATGGGAGGAGAGGAAGAGAAATATATGTGATTATTGATGTTTGAGAGTGAGAGATTAGGATTAATTCTACCGTTGGAGTAGAGAGTGAAGCTTTTTGCAAACTCTATGTCTACATATGGAAGTAAGATGTTGGAATGTGCTACATAAGCAATAGATGATTTAAAATAACATCCCTGATGCAAAGAAAATAAAAAATGATAAAAAAAAATGTGTGAGGGGCAATTGTAGAATAAAAAACCAACCAATTTTCAAATTTTTCCATAGCTGCAAGATATCAAAGATGAAAGATACGATTGCAAAATCCTATTTTGATATTGTCATCCATCGCAAATTCCCTAAATTTAAAACCTCAAAGTAAATTCGATAGGAAAGAGAAGTTGAAAATTAATTATTCAAACAAATAAATAAAACGCGTGTTCTAGGTACCAACTTCCTTTGTTGCTTGGTTGGCCTCGTGGATTTTCCCACATCTAGAGGTCACAAGTTCGAAGAAAAGTTGGTGAGAGACAGAGAGAGAGATTAAGCACAAAATTTGAGGTATTTCAAAATACCCTTTTTAAAATATTTTTATACTTCATTTTCTATCATTTACTATTATTTTTTTTCTTTTTTTGCTATATTCTGTAGAACATCCTATATGATATCTTATATTTTATTTTAACGTGTAATAAAATTAAATTAATTTATCTCTAAAACAATACATTTTTTTAAAAGCTAGTATACAATTTAAATTGTTTAACTACCTTTTTCTTAAAAGAAAATATGTCATTTATTTATCTATTCTATTTTTTTGAACTTCCTAGATATTTACCACATAGTACAAGTATTATATTTTTGGTTAAATTATAAATAATGTCTTTCAACTTTGTCATTTGTTTGAAGAACATTCTAATACTTTCAAAACTAACAATAATGCCCTTTAACTTTCACAAATGTTCCAAAATTATTTTTGAAATATAAATTATTTAAAATTTTAGACAAAAAAATTGAGACATGAAATGAGGTCGTCATGTTCTGGAAAGAAAATTTAGATCACCAAATCATTTAAGGTCATCAATACATAATTCTGAGTCTCGATTTCTATTTGAACTCTATAGAATTTTTATTCCAATAGTAATTTTGAAATATTTATGAAAGTTTAAAGACAATATTGTAACTTTTAAAAATATATAGGTGTTTTTCGCAACAAAGGGCAAAGTTCAAGGGTACAACTATATTTTATTTAAAAAGTACATTTTTGAAACATTAAAATTAGCATACAATTTAATTTGCTAATATGTTGTTCAAAAATAATCATTTAAGTTGTCAATAGTATTAATTTTTAGTAAACATTGTTAATATTGAGGTTTTTTTTTTTTTTTATAAGATGGTTAATATTGTTTTTGGCTTCTCAGAAGAACAACCTTATCTATACCATCTAAAAAGTATTATTGGGAAGAAACTTTTGATTTCCTTCATGTCATTTTAGTTGATGGTCATAGAGTTATATTAGGTAATTTTTTTTATAAAAATTAAATAGTTTATTAATATCAATTTTTTTTATTTAGATTTGATTATGATAATTACGTTATAATATATTGATTTAAATTAAAGTTTGAAATTAAATGGATAATATATTATCATATTTTAATTATTAAATAATTAATTCAGAATTTTTTAAAACTATTAAGTTGGTTTATATTGAAGCTTGAAATTAAGTAACTAATTAAATGATATTAAAAGTTTAAAATTAAGTAGGTAATTAAAATAAAAAATTAATATATTTTAGCTATTCATGGTTCAACACTAATTAATTATTTATTTATTTATGAATTGAAATTTAATATAAAGTTATTCTTTTCGATCACCATCTTTCGTACATAAATTGCATGTCTAAACTTTTGCAATTAAGTTATATTTTAAAGTTTACAAAAACAAATGCAATGCATGTTTTAACTTTTGAAGCTCATTATATATAAGGCAAAATATATTTTTCCAAAAGAGAGGAAAAAAAATTAGGTAATATTTCGGTGTATTCTAAAGTGCACTCATCTTTATACATCCTATTTTCAATGCTCACACATATATATATATATATATATAATAAAAAAATAAGAATAATTTGTCATATATCAAATTATAATCGAACAATTCGATAGGATACATCAAAGATAAGTGTTGTCTAGGATGCACTTAAGTATTTTTCTTTTTCTAGAAGAATGACGAAATTGATTGATATAATACATTATGGATATTGAATAGAGGAAACATATAGTGTCTAAAACAAGAA
Organism: Benincasa hispida; assembly: GCF_009727055.1. Lineage (NCBI taxonomy): Eukaryota > Viridiplantae > Streptophyta > Magnoliopsida > Cucurbitales > Cucurbitaceae > Benincasa > Benincasa hispida. The sequence goes on from NC_052359.1 coordinate 77,688,061, forward strand.
AAGTATATCGGGTTTTTTTTTTTTTTTTGTGCATATGACCCCTTTTTAGGGGGTCAAATGAAAAATGGGTACCTTATTGAAATTGAATAAAAAAAAAATGGCTTTCTACTTGCATCGGCACTTTGTGAATTTACCCATTCGATCCTGAAAACCATCCGTGCGCTATGATTCATAAGTTTTATTGATACTTGATACTCGATCATCGATCCTTGATCTTCAATATTTGATGTTTGATGCTCTATGCTCTATGTTGTATGTTATATACTAGCTACATGTTATTCGATTATCGATACTCGATACTTGATACTCGATGTTCAATGCTTTACGCTCTATACTCTATGTTATATACTAGCTACATGCTATCCGATCATCAATCCTTGATACTCTACACTCTATATTGTATACTTTATGTTCGATTCAGAAGTTCACTTGATGTTCGATACTCTATGATTGACGTTTGATGTAAAGAGGAAAAAGAGGGGAAAAAAAAAGCTGCAAAATGAAATAAATAGAAGAATTATGTATTTAGAGATAAAGTGATAATTATCACAATAATAATGATAAAAGCAGAACCAAAATTCACTGGTTTTAAAACGTATCCATTTTTCATTTATATCGGGGCATCTTCGCAATTTTTCCAAGTATGTCATTGAGCTTCACTCTAACTTGAAAAGTTGAAGTTACTTTAATCAAATCTTCCTCCTCGAGCAAAAATGGGTTTAAACGGTTACGCACGAAGTCCCAGAGTAGACTTCCATTTTAAATTCAGGCTCATACTCCTCCTCAGTGTTAGCCGAGAAGGGTTTCTCTCGATTCTCTTCAACATCCCTTCCGATCAATCGCCTCCTTCCTCCCCAGGATGAGGTATTTTCTGTTAATTTTACTGTTACTTCACACGTTTCAGTAGTTGTATTTGATTATCTAGCTTTTATTGTGGCGTTTTTAGCTATTCCTGATTCTGATTATTCGCCCATTTTACTTTCCTGCGTTGTGGCTATATCGGGCCATATTTTTTTTTCTCTCCTTCTTCAACTTTTTTGAGATTGAAGAATGTGAAAATTTCTATTTATTTAATATTGGTTTTGATTTAAAATTTTGGAATAAATTGGTCTTGTTTTGTTTCTTGGATCGATTGCTGGTGAAGGATGTTGTTTGTAATCTGTTTGAATGAGTGGAAGGCTGGTAAATGTGGGTCAGCATGGATAGAGTTGGGGTTTTGATCGCCTTGATGTAGGATGAAGGTAATAGTCAAGTCATCACCGATTCACCATAGTTTTTCTTGTGTATGCAGTAGTCGTTATCCAGAGGTTCTATGGGCTCAGCGTTCGGATAAGGTTTATCTGACCGTTTCTTTACCTGATGCCAAAGATATTTCTGTGAAGTGTGAACCTCATGGGTTATTTAGCTTCTCTGCAAAGGGGTTGCAAGACTCATCTTTTGACTTCACTTTGGAACTCTTTGGCTCCATTGTGCCTGAGGTGAGCTATTGACTAACTTTTGATGCACTTCTTTCTTCTGTTTATAGTCTTTAGACCATGTTTAGACTGATCTTGATGTATTGATCCTACAGCATATCTAGTGGTTTTTTATTCTCTTATGTGTGGAGGGAGGACTAAATGTTTGGAGAAATGGCATCAATGCTGTGATTGGTTTTGGAAATCCTATTGCTTATTACTTGTTAGCCTAGCTTGCTTAAAATCTAGGGTCTTTACTGACAATCAGAGAAAGGAGAGGAGAAAATTAAGGAGGAAAGTACTTTCTGATATTGCTCACTGTATTGAAGGATCAAAGAGAAAGGGGCAATCAATAAATAGCTATAGCTACTAGCAAACCACCACACACGTGGCATGCAGTCGTTGATTTAACATATAACAGCAATAGCCAGTATAACAATCAGATTTAAACAATAAGCTAAATAAAGCAGAGTAGAAACTTGAGTAACACTTTTAATCTAATTTCTTGGCATTTACTTTAATATTTATGCAGTAGCTGTCTCTCTGCTTGATACAGGGCTGTAAAACTAAGGTTGGCTTGAGGAACATAATTTGCTCCATCCAAAAAGAACAGAAGGGTTGGTGGAAAAGGCTCTTGAAAACAGAAGAAAAACCTGCTCCATACTTGAAGGTTGACTGGAACAAATGGTGTGATGAAGACGAGTCAGACTGTGAGTTCTTACTTATATCATAGATCCGTTACTGTTAGTATGTAAAATGCAAATGCCCTAGGAAATGTAGATGGAATATACAAAAAGGAGATACCTTTCATTAAAAAATAATGATAATAATAATAAAATACAAAAAGGAGATAGCCTCAGTCCTAAACGAAGTTATGTTGAAGCTTTCCAATTACCTAAAAGTTCATCGGATTAGAATTTGTGAAATGAAAGAAGAAGCTGAACAGATTCTCCTCATCTTTCTTGAAAGGATGGACCACCAATTGATAGGGAAAAGAAATCCATACTGAGCTTCTTCTTTTTCTATTCAACAATTTGAGTTCTCCATTTACATCTTAAATTTTTGTTGAATATCGTTGACATTTTCTCTGGCCTTATTTGTCACTGCTTTATTTAAAGTTTAACTACTTGAATTTTCCAACTTTCTGTAGCAGATATCCTGCATTGAAAACTATTGTCAGGACACTGAAATTGTTCTATGATATTGGTCTAGGATGGAAGTGCATAAGCATCAGTAGGAAAATAGTGGGAATATTGTTAGGAATATTACCAACGCCAATGTGGCATATTTATAATTACTTAAGATGTTGGTTTGTGTTGGAAGGTCTGAATAGATGAAGTTGGGTTTGGATAGGCAGAATTTTGAAGATTAGTTTTTGCGGGAGAGAGAGAGAGCACTCCTGAAAAGCTATACTAGTATATTTTTTCATTTATATTATCATACAATTTCAGTCTCATTTTCTCTTTTTCATTTATATAATCATGCAATTTCAGTCTCATTTTCTTACTCCCACCCCTAGGATTGGGATCCTTGTCGAATTGGCTCTGCTTCATATTTACTTAAATATGGAGCTGTCATCCCTATTCCATTACCGTTTGGCTATGCTATTTGTCAATTGTAACACAGTGCGTGTAGCTTCAATATTCTTGGAATTGGAATTTTGATCTTGCAATGCCTATTTCCAATACTTGAGTTCTAACAATATAACTGATTTTGCAGCCGCTTTGACTTCTGATGACGACCTTGGAGTAAGTTGATTCCATTTATTTCCTATTTGCTCTAATTTACCCCAAAGTTCAAGTCGGCTTACACAAGCTACATAAATAATTTTCTATAGTATATGGGCCAAGATGATGGAAGTGGCGAGGATGGAGGAATGCTCTGTGAGTCCAATTTAATCTTTAAGCATATGTTGTTTCTTATGGATACTACAGTGTGTTTGGAATATCTTGTGAAAAAAATGCTTTTCAAATGCTTCTTATGAATACAATCGCACACATTTATTATTTTGATCACTTTTAATTAAATGTAAAACATTTTTAATTAAAATATTTTAAGAAAACATGCTTAAACTAGAAGTTATACTGAACACACCCTTAGAAATTGTGTGGTATAAATCCTTGCAGGTTCTTTTTTGTTTTTGTTTTCTTGATTCCTTAGTCAACATGTGAATGATGATTAAATGATTTGGCAAAAGATATGGAAAAACCCGAGCTGATATAAGCCAGTCAAAGTCACCATTTCAAGTCTTTTTTTTCCCCTAACCGAAGAATCCTTTTTATTGTTGATTTGAAAGGATACAAATATACAACCAAAAAAGCTACAGCATTTCATTAGGAATTACATGAAAGCGTTTCAGTTGGAATTGATAACGTTATAAGTATAATAACAAAAAGAATTAAATAAAGCCCTCCATGTCCATGAAGAATCATGGTGTTGTTCAGCTCTCTTTCCAATCACTACGTTTTCTTTAAAAAATCTTGTGGTTTGGTTTCTTTCAAACTATAACCCCGCATAGATGTTTTGATTGCATTAACCCTTGTTTAAATGATTTTTTTTTAGTTTCTTATTTTTCAAAATAATGCTTGTTTTCTCACCTTTTGTTTCTCTCTCTTTTTCATTTTTCTCAATAACACTTTGGAGAAGCTTTTGAAAACTATTTTAAGTTCTGAAAATTTGGCTTGTTTTTCAAAATGTTGTTAAAAAGTAGACAACGATAAAAAGGAATTGTCAGTAAATAGGTTTATTTTCTTGTAAAAGCTGACTGATGGAAATGAATGTTCTTCTGCTTCTTATTGACACTCCTTGACAGATCTCCCTGACTTGGAAAAGGCAAGAGGAAACTAGCAAAGGCGGCTGTAAATAGCCAACAACTTGAAGGGGGAGTTTGTATAGTAATATCCTAGAACAATTAGATTGACTAGCTAAGTTGAATACTGTTTTTCTTTTATGACTGAGTTTTGTATCAAGTTTGATGGTGCTCATAAAGTTGTCTGAACTTAGCATTTGAAAGCTGGATTTATACACTTGTCTGTCCTCTCATTAGCTGATTCGTTCAGATTTTGCAGTCTCATTATCAATTTCTTATTTCATTTTGTCAGCCTTTTGAGTTTTTGGGTTATATCTTGGACATGATCATCATCATGAATGTGGACTATATACCATATATCTTAAAATTAAATAGATAATATAAGCAGATAAAAATAATCAATTAGTCATTAGAGTATATTTTAATTTAATAGACTTGATTGCCTATTTGCTTGTTGATCTTGTTATATTCGATCAATCCTTGATCTATTGATCTTCTTAGATGAATGTTGATCTTTGATCAACTCTTGGTTCGTTGATCTTCTTGGATGGACCTTTAGCTTGGTGGTCTTGTTGAATAATCAACTGGAAATTGTCTTCAAAATCTTTGGGTCTTCAAATGAGGTTTTGGTATTTGAAGTTTGTGAATCTTCAAAGTCCTAAAGTACTCGAATCCTTCCCAAATTATGACTCTTGAATCTTCTCTAGATGCGTTTGTGAAATAATATGAATAGTGACTTTTCTATTTATAGTGCTTTCTATTTGTGGGCTTATCTTTGAGCCCAATGATTAGGGTTTGGGTCAAATTGTTATTTAATCTATTTAGAAAGATTGGTAAAATTAACCTCCTTCACCAGTCATGTTTTATAAATGTCCTAAAATTTAATTATATTCTATAATTAGATTTTAAATATTTTTTTTTTGGATAATTTTAATAAATGTCTGTAATTTTTTGCAATTAAAATATTAAAAACAATTCAACATGTTTTAAGCAATAATCATTTGGAGATATTTTTTTAAAAAATAATTAAATTTCATTATATGCCATCATTAATTGTAAATCTTCATTTAATTATTTTTATTTTATTCATCAATGAATTTGATATAAATCCCTTGGAAAAATTTCTAGCGTTACATTTGTACCTATAATCTCTATTGATTATTTGACACGTCATTAAATGATTTATTGGTTTATTAAATATTTAATGTTGGATCCCACATGATTCATAGGGGTCATTTGGGGAATCGGATTGTAATCATAATTATTGGGAATCAAATTATGATATGGTTTGTTGGGATGTAATCAGGATTACTGAGAATCGGTGTTTGGAGTTTAGGGTTGAATTTGCTGTCCATATTATTGATTACTATGTTTGCATTGCAGTGTTGGAATTGGGCTGAGTTTGATTATTTTTTGTTTAATTATTTTTTAAAAATTTAAAAATTTGTTTTCTGCATCATACTAAAAATCATATCATATAAAGCATAATTTCATAAATTTTAAAGTATTTTCTAAATAAAAAAAATTGTCACATATAAACCATAATTTCCTAAATTCTAAAGTAAATGAAAAAATTATCAGATATAAATCATAATTTCCTAAATTGTAAAGACTTTCTAAATAAATAAAAAATTATCACATACAAATCATAATTTCTTAAATTATATTAATACTTGATAAAAAAAAATTATCACATATGCGATTCAAAGTCCACATACCATACATTAACTTAATATCCATACATAAGTTTTTCAAGTCATTCATTCATATATATATATATATATATATAAAAGAGGAGTTCCAACAAACGGTTTATGAAAAAAAAGGTTAAAGTCAACAAATACTTCATACAAAAGAAGATAAGTTGTAGCACATGGTTCACAAGTGAGACTGTCAAATCCATAATTTAATAAAGTGGGGTCAAGATTATTGATTTGGACATCGCCGTAAGGACCTCCATGCAATAATTATACTTCCATTCGGGTGGGAAGTCCATGAATACTCCAAGTAATGATCGTGCCACCACTAGATCATCTTGCATGAATACTCCAAAGATTGACTGCAACTCATTGTACAATTCTCTATGACTACACCTTGCCAATTCATATTTCAAGATAGGCCATTGTCTAATACCTTGAATAGATTGTGTAGTGAGTTGAAACCTCTCTCGTAGCACGATACTATAGTATCCAGGTGATGATCAAGCCCTCCTACCCTTACTCGATGTGCCACTCCCACCTGCTCTACCACTTGGTGTGGTCGGAAGCTGTTCTTCTGATATGGGTGAATTAACCACTAGTGGATCTGAAATGTAGAAATTTTCAAAATCTGGAGACTGAGGCTATAGTATGAATACATTTAACTTTTAAAGAAAAAAAAGAAACTTTGTACCCTGTCGAAGTAAGGAACCATGGCATACAAGGCTCAATCTAATAAAGTCCGTAGCATCTACCGATTTCGCCATTGAATCCCCCGCTCCTAGTATTATTTCGAGACAGATCAAGTTAATAGTATATAGCCTAAAAGGTCTATAAGTATATGGATAAAATTGAGTATCTCATCCTGGTAACACTATTGGATGCGACCCATTTTGTATACTAATAAAAATTATGTGATCCAAATCATTCATGTAGAGACATGTGAGTGGGGGCATCCTATGCAACGAGTTTGCATAAGATTGGACCTTGAAGTAGTCACTTTTATTTATAACGATCGTTTACTGTTAAAACTGACCATTTCAAACTAAAATAACCTAGGATAAAACGATCTTAATCTTGAACTAACTATGAACTTCTGTTTATTTTGGGATTATCCTTTGATCTACATAGGTGAGAGTAGTTCAATAGTACTACTCAATAAGCATTCCATTTTGGGGATAAGACCAGGTAAATAGCTGGGGACATAGCTATGCAAGATGGAATTCACTCTTACCCAACTTAGAGTTAGCAGATAGGTTGTTCCCTTAAGTGTTGATGCCTAGTCTTGAACAACGGGGCCCCACCCTCTTTTGGTAGAGAGGGATATGGTTTCTAAATGGTATTACAAATCAGTTGTTCAACAAAGGGTCAGTGGGAACTTAAGGTGCAAGATGTATTTACAGGCGTAAAACGGTAATTTTGACCCAGTTGTACGAATGACTGTGAAGGATCGACTTACTGATTATGGTCGAAATGGACAGAAATATATCTACAATGAAGAGAGTATAATTATCGAGCTATAGTGGTGTGTCTCGATAGTTAACGAATAGTAATTCATTCGATTTAAAGAGTTTAACTGATTAATTACAAATCGTTGGAGTTTATAATTTGTAGGTTCATTAGGTTCCTCTATTGACTCACAAATTGGAGGTGGAATTGGGTGGCAAACCACCCAAGAAATGGTTAGTGGGAAAAATCCACTAACCCTAAAATCAATTTCAATTTTAAAACTAAAATTGATTTTATGATTAAATAAAACTATTTTATTTAATAATTAGTTTTATATAATCAATTCAAAATTAATAATTAATAAAACTAATTTCATTTTTTTTCTAAATAAACCTTTTAATTAAAAGTTATTAATTTAATATCTTAATATTAAATTAATAAAATACCAATTCCACCAATATGATTCAATTTCATATTTAAATCATACTTTAAATATTAATTGATTCTCCAATTTCGTTTAATTTCAACTAAATTAAATGTTTTATAATTATATCAAATACAATAAATTGAAAACCCTAATAATCAAATTTGAACATTTCAAATTCATAATCTTAATTCAAAAATTCATCCAATTTAATACTCAATTTGTTATTCCAATTTATGAGCCAGCAGAGGGACTTAATGGACCTACAAATCATGAGCTTCAACAATTTGTAATTAATCAATTAAACTCTTTAAATCTAATTAATTACTATTCATTAACTATCGCGGCACACCACTATAGCTCCATAGTTGCACTATCCCCATTGTAGATATATTTCTGTCCATTTCGACTATAATCAATAAGTCGATCCTTCACTTGTCGTTTGTATTTACGGTTGGGTCAAAATTACCGTTTTACCCCTGTAAATACATTTTGTACCTTAAGCTCCCACTGACCCTTTGTTGAACAACTGATTTGTAATACCATTTATAAATCATATCCCTCTCTACCAAGAGAGGGCGGGGCCCCGTTGTTTAAGACTAGGCATCAACGCTTAAGAGAACAACCTATCTGCTAACCCTAAGTCGGGTATGAGTGAATTCCATCTTGCATAGCTATGTCCCCAGCTATTTACCCGGTCTTATCCCCAAAATGGAAGGCTTATTGAGCAATGATATTGAACTACTCTCACCTATGTAGATCAAAGGATAATCCCAAAATAAACAGGAGTTCATAGTTAGCTCAAGATTAAGATCGTGTTATCCTAGGTTATTTTAGTTTGAAATAGTCAGTTTTAACAGTAAACAGTCGTTATAAATAAAAGTGACTACTTCAAGGTCCAGTCTTATGCAAACTCATTGCATAGAATTCCCTCACTCACATATCTCTATATAAATGGTTTATGGATCACATCATTTATATCAGTGTACGAAATGGGTCGCATCTAATAGTGTTACCCGGATGAGATACCCAATTTCATCCATATACTTACAGACTTTTTAGGCTATATACTATTAACTTGATCCTGTTTATGTCACCATTGGTAACAAATGCTTATCCATTAAATTGAGTGCTATTGCTATGAATTATCTAAGTGTTAGTTAGAAAATACAAAGTGTAAAAAATGCTGCTAAGGGTATGCATTCTTGGCGGCCGGCTTTGCCCTTGGTAACAACTCGATCTCATGGTCAATCCCCCTTCGTGGGGGTACGGACTTGGGCAAGCTTTTAGGCATGACATCTCGATACTCTTCCAAGACAAATAGAACGTCTCGGGGGATCTTCTATGGTTTCAACTGACTCTATCGGGATGGCCATGAACGTGGGTTCGTCTGGGCCAGGCCTCTTTTCAATTGAAGGGCTGAGATCATTCTCACTCTATTTGGCTGCTTGATACTGGCTTGAACTATGGTGGGTGTAGATCCGACAATGACTAGACATTTGGCGAGGGGCATTGGTATAACTTTATATTCAAGTAGGAATTCAATCCCCAATACCACGTCGAAATCATCCATCTTGACAATTACGAAGTCAACGAGGCCCTTCCAGTCTCCTAACTTCACTGGAGTTCTCTTCGCTATTCCCGTAATCGGTAGGGCTGCAGAATTCACAGCTTTCATCTTCCCTGCATCTCTTTCTCAGGTTAAGTTCAGATGGCTGGCTTCCTTTTCAGTCATGAAGTTATGGATGGCCCCAGAGTCGACCATAGTGCTCTTGGCCGATCTTTGGTTGACCTAAGCGTCCACATACATGAGTCCCCTCTCTAGTGGCTCTGTCGCCTTTCCCATTTTCTTTTGGAGCGCAGATAAGAATTTCAATGCCCCCATCCTGGGATTCTCACTCTCTGCAGCTAGCTCGATTACTGTCTCCCCCAGTTCAGCCTTGTCTTCTGAGCTAGAGGCTAATGTGGCTTGAAAAGCATTGAAGGCGGTCCGATTCGGACATTCGCCTGCCCTGGCGTTGTCATAAGTTTCCTTGCGTTGGAACCAAGTATAATTCCACCGTAAGTTTCTCGATGTGATATGAGGTTGAACACAGGGACTGTTTGAGGTTATTGCGTTATGTTTGTGATACATGCGACCGAGGGTTTTCAATTTTTTATAAAAGAGTTGTGTACAAGTATATAAACATGCGATAAAGTAAAGTAAGGTGGTAAAATTGTGATAATAAAATAAAGTGCAATAAAATAAACCTAAGCTATGATGATACAAGATACAGGTTTCATGATACAATATACAAAGGTTGAGGTTAACTGTGAAGATTATACAAAGATCGTGTGATGTGGTGGCAAGTCTTATGTGTGAAGCAGAAAAGAAAAGATTACTAATATAAACAACGCAAGTTCCTTAATTGCGTTAATGATATAATTGCGGTTCCACTTTTCCCTTAACGTACACCTCTCGGTGATTGGCCGTGTTCCCACATTTCTGTGGTGAAACAGGGACGAACGTAATAAATGCAAGGTTGCTTCCATTTTTTAAAGTACTTTTCGCTTTAGTTAATGCATTCTTCTAACCTTCTATCGATAGATCAGAATGACATCTTCACTTCTGCTATCGCAGGTGAAGATGTCGTCTAACATGCCTTAGCCAAACGTATTTATCTCTTTAGCACAGATTAAGTTACTCGTTTAATCCATATTAATTACCAAGGGATTAAGAAAACTTCATGAAGAAAACAATTAATGGGGGAACGGAAATAGACAAAGAAGGGGATATGAAAACGATCGAGACATTCAATATTTCTATTCATACTATAGTCATGGATATGTTTATTGGATTTTCATAATAGAATACAAAATCAACAACTTTATTGAATAAGATACTCAATAATAATATTTTATTGATAAATGGAATGTTTAACAAAATTAACGAATTGAGAGTTCTAGGACATTCCCAACAATCTTCCACATGGACTAAAACTCCAATGAGAATAAATATATACAATACAATGTTGAGAAACATAAAGGGAAAATACAATAAACTAGGACATCTCTAATACCATAACTATTCTCTCACTTGCCTTAGATTACGTTGCTCGGAGTCCTAGTCCAACCAGGTGGCTCTCGAACACTTTAGCCGAGAGGGCTTTCATAAATGGATCAACAAGATTGTCTTCAGATGCTATCTTCGTGACGATCACATCTCCTCGGTGTACTATCTCTCTGATGAGATGATACTTTTTTTTCAATATGTTTTCCACATTTATGACTCATTGGTTCTTTTGAGTTGGCAACAACACCACTATTGTCATAACACAACGTGATAGGTAGGTGCATATCTGGAACTACTTCCAAGTCAGCCAAGAATTTGTATAACCATAGTGCTTCTTTAGCGGCTTCACATGCGGCTACCTATTCTGCTTCCATCGTGGAGTCAGCAATACAAATTTGCTTAATACTTCTGCAAACTATAGCTCTTCCATTGAGAGTGAAAGTTGATCCTAAAGTAGATTTCCTGGAATCCACATCAGTCTGTAAATCAGAATCAGTGCATCCAGTAAGGATCAAATCCTTCAGAATCAGTGCATCCAGTAAGGATCAAATCCTTAGGTTCATATATAAGCATATAGTCTCTCGTTCTCCTTAGATACTTGAGGATGGTTTTGACAACAGTCCAATGACTGTGTCCTAGATTGGACACAGTCATAGGACTGGAACCTGCTGACGATTCCAACTGCAAAGCACATGTCAGGACGTATACATAACATTGCGTACATAAAACTCCTAACTAGATATGCATATGAAATTCTTATCATTTCTTTAACATCTTGAGATGTCTTAGGACACTGTTCCTTTGACAAATGAATTTCATGTCTAAAAGGTAACATATCTTTTTTTGGAATTTTGCATATTATATCTTGACAACATCTTGTCAATATAAGATGCCTGAGATAGTGCTAGGGTTCTATTCTTTCGATTCCGAAAGATCTGTATTCCTAGAACGTATTGAGCATCACCCAAATGTTTCATTTGAAACTGTGTTACTAACCATCTCTTTACGTCAGCAAGGAAGTTTGCCTCATTCCCAATGAACAAGATATCATAAACATAAAGAACTAAGAATGCTACAATCTTGTTGACTATTTTCTTGTATACACATGGTTCGTCAACATTTTGTTCAAAACCATAAGATTTGATCCCAGTATCAAATTTTATATTCCAGGATATTGCATCTTGTTTTAACCCATAAATAGATTGTTTAAGCTTATAGACTTTTTGTTCCTATCCTTGTTCGATGAACCCTTCTGGTTGAGACATAAAAATACTTTCATCAAGATGGTCGTTCAAAAAAGCTGTCTTGACATCCATTTTTCATATTTCATAGTCATAATATGTGGCAATGGATAAAAGTATTCTAATCGATTTTATCATGGCAACAGGAAAAAAGGTTTGTTCATAATCAACCCTTTCTTTTTTGGTAAAACCTTTTGCCACGAGTCTGGCTTTGTAGGTTTGCACCTTGCCAGTTTGGTCTCATTTTCTTTTGTAGATTCATTTGAAAACTATAACTTTAACCCTATGTGGTTGATCTACAAGTTCCCAGACAGTTGAAGTACATAGACTCCATTTCAACGTCCATGGCTTTTATCCACTGTTCCCTGTCAACATCTTACATTGCCTTTTTTAAAGGTTAATAGATCCTTTAATCCATCATCATGTATGATGTTTTGAGTTTTAGTTAACCCATATAGCGTTCAGGTTACTAAACAACTTTCCCACTATGCCAAGGCATACTCAACTCTTGAGATGGACGTGACAGGACAACAACATTTGTTGATGGACCAGCTTGATCGACAACTCTTGTTGATTTTTTGTAGCATCTTTGGCCATTTCTTGTAATGTTAGTTTACTGCGAGGTAGATGATTTTTAATATGATCTTCTTCCAAGAATGTAGCATTTGTCGATACAAACACTTTGTTTTCTTGGAGATCATAGAATAGTCCTCCTATTGTTTCTTTAGGGTATCCTACAAATAGGCATAATTTCGAACGTGTTTCTAGTTTCTTAGGATTTTGTACCAACACATGTGCTGGACAACCTTAGATACGAAAATGACGTAAACTAGTTTTGCGTCCTTTCCATAATTCATACGTGTTTCTGAAACATTTTTTGAAGGAGCAACGTTTAGAATATATATTGCAGTTTGTACTGCATACCCCCAAAAGGATTGAGGTAACTGAGCATAACTCATCACTGATCGGACCATGTCTAACAAGGTTCGATTTCTCTTTTCTGCAACACGTTTTGTTGTGGTGTTCCAGGTGCTGTGAGCGGGATTGAATTCCATGATCTACTAGATAGTTTTGGAATTGTAAATCCATATACTCACCACCTCGACCAGATCGAATTGTTTTAATTATTTTACTTAACAAATTTTCTGTCTCAATCTTAAATTCTTTGAACTTTTCAAGAGTTTCAGACTTATGACTTATTAAGTAAATGTAGTCATATCTCGAGTAATCATTAATAAAACTGACAAAATACTGATAGCCTCCTCGTGCTTTTACATTCATCGGACCACATAGGTCTGAATGTATAAGTTCGAGAGGCTCTTTGGCACGAAGACCTTTTTCAGAAAAAAGATCTTTTTGTCCTTTTTCCATCAAGACATGATTCACATAGAGGTAAAGATTTATCTTCTAACTGACTTAGATGACCGTTTTTTACCAATATCTCAATCCTATTAAGACTAATGTAACAAAGTCTGAGGTGCCAAAGATAGGCATTAGGAGAAATTTTTCGTTTTTTATTTTGAGTCTCAGCCGTTTTAAACATCTCTATATTTAGAATGACCTTTGCTTCAGTTGGTTTTAATATGTCAAGTTATTTTCGAGTCTTGCAGAACAAATATGAACACCTCTTGAAAAAAACAAACATTTCATTAGATTCAAAAGATATTTTGTACATATTTTCTAGCAGATAGGAAATAGAGATTAAGTTTGTTTTCATCTTAGGTACATAATATACATTCTTAAGTAAGATGAAAGATTCCCTAAAAAATAACTTGATATCTTCCACTGTTTGAGCTGAAATGACTTCACCTGTTCCCACCTTGAAAGTCATTTCCTTTTGAGAAAGTTGTCTCCAAAAACTGGTTTTCTATAGAAAAGTGCAAACATGATTAGCGGCGCCCAAATCTAATATCCAGGTTAGGTGAGTATTCTCCACTAGACATGTTTCAATTACTAGTAAATCTGATTTACCTTGTCTCGCCTTTTCCGCTTTCTTTTCCACCAAATACTTTGGGCAGTTACTCTTCCAGTGCCCATCTTCTCCGCAGTGGAAACATTTTTCTTTGGAAGTCTTGTTTTTGTTTTTGTTTTTCTATGCAGTGGTTTTATTATTCCCTTTACTCTTTTTCTTCATTTGTACATATTTATCTTTCGAAGAAGAGGGAACAGACTTCTTGTTATCAGTAAGCCTTGTTCCAAACGTCGACCCCTTAAAAAACTTTTTAGATCAAGAAATAACATTTACTTCTTTTTCTTTAAGTTTCATCATCGATTTATATGTCTGTAACTCGTTCAATAACGTGGCCAAATTATAAGTAATTTTGTTCCTGACAGCATTGGTTCTGAAAGGCAGATAACTCTCCGAGAGAGATTCCAATATCATATTGACTTGACTTATCTCATCTATCATCGTCCCATAAGCCTAAGCAATATTCAAATGGATCATCATATCGAGAGCATGTTCTCTAACGTTGAACCCATCTTTCATGCGAGTACTGCAAATATATTTAATGGCTTCATGTGGAACAGAGGATGATGGTTGCCCGAACATCTCTTGGAGTGACGCCATTATCTCACGGGCGGTAGGCATTACCTCATGTTTCTTATTAAGTACATTAGATATACTTGCTAAGACGTAGGCCCAAGCTTTTTAGTTAGTCCTAACCCACCGATCATAGATGTCTTGAACATTTTGGTTCGCTGTTGTATTGGGAACAAGAGGACATTCCTCCATCAACACAAACCTCAAATCATCCACAACTAATATCGTATTGATGTTAGATTTCCAGTTTGAATGTTCTTCGCCGTTAAATTTATCGGAAGCTAGCAGTTGTATAATTGAATTCGACATTGCTGAAAAAATTAAACAAATTCTATTAAATTTTATGCATCTAAATCCAAATTTTAGCAAAATAATAAAGTACCCATAAATCTTTATTTATTTGTAACGATATTTTAGCGATGTAGAACAGTTGCTACTGTGGGGCAGTCAACAATTCCGTCACTAAAGCAAGACAATTCTTGACCAAATATTATATTAGAATAACTCTTTATTCCTATAGTTCTTTTGGTTATCATTTTCGGTCAAGATCTTTACTAACAATTAGTAATTCTTGTAAGTGTAACCTGTCATTTTCAGATTTTATAGAACGGTATGGACATGCCCTTGAGATGGAATACAATATCCAAGATGGAACTATAAGACCCTATTCATTACTGAAGCTTGGGTTGTTCTGAATCCTATGTTACAACTCTCTTTGGGGATCACCGTGTTTAACGACTAGCTAGTGCCGCCTAAAAACGACAATAGATACGACATAGAAATCTCACGGTTCAAACTAATGGAGGAGACGGTAGGAAAATGTTGACACATTTCCTTCACCCACTTACTATGAACTACTTCCCCCATTCACCTTGTTATTGACCCATGCAAATACTTTCCGTATAGAGTAGTCGCAGTAAAAGCGACACGAAGCCGAGCATAGATCTCACGGTGTGAACTATTGGGGACGTGAGAGCTATTACTTTATAACAAATATATTGTTAATCTCTCACTGAAGCATTCTAAACGTTTGGGTATTTATTTACTTAGGTTTTATTACGCTAATTTAAGAAAAACCTAAGTCTATGTGACTTTATCCAAGTATAACGTTTACATTTGGATATTAACCTAGTCTATGTGTTTAAACCAGTTTTAAACCTCACACCACTCACGCAAGCTCATAAAATCAGTTAACAACGTTCAATATTTCGATCATAATCCCCAAGTAGGAGGTGTTACGTAAACCGTCAACTTAAGTACCCCCAACCTTAGACAAGTTTATGAGCCGATTTGAGTTTGTAACTAAATTTTATAAGTTAGCAATCTGTTTTAACCGTTAAAACTAGTTATTAGCCTAAATGAGCATGTTGTTTACCTTTTCATGGATTTTAAAGTCTAATTTCATTTTATAACTAATTTATAAAACAAACATGCTTTCAACCAACCATAACATGCTTCAAAGGCAAAAATTAACATAACAATTACATCAATTTTAAAACAAACCCTTAAAACATGCATACTATATATTATAACTAATTATAACATACAATAATGCATGTAACATATTTATCTATGGTGAGATTTTAAATCTAAAATGACATACTTTATGCACTAACATGTTAATAAAAAATAATACACATCAAATGCATAAAATAATTAAATAATACTAATATGGTTCAACTTAAGGATTCTAAACCAACAAATAAGCTAAATTATTACAATAAAATGTCAAAAACAACTTTAATTTGATGAAGAATTGCTCGAACCGACCCGAACCATCTGAAACCGCACCAAAGGATGCTGAACAAGATCGGTTTGGAGGAGAACCGGTTTCTTCAACCCACAAACTGGCCAGGCAGTGCGCGAAGCAAACCCTTGGGATGAACAACGTCGTGATGCTGCATCCCAGCATTGCAATGATGTTCATCAGCTTAATTTGGACTCTAATGACTCTAAAGAAATTACAAACTCTAGAGCACACACATAAGCTCATCAAACAAGAGCCAATTACAAATTTAACTTGGAAATCAAAGAGAATTCTAATGCCAAAGTTAAATTTAAACCATACAAGTCACAAACTTAAACATGCTTAGAAATTCACTCACCAAACTCAAATTAACGATAATTGTGTGCTTAAATCATGCTCTGATACCAATTGAAGGAGTAATCTAACACGCAGCGGAATAAATCAGAATCAATAAGCACTCTAACTACTCTTAATTGGAGTTTTAAACATGCTATTGAAAAGAAGTTAAAAGAGGGTTTGAAGCAAAACTTACATTTGAAGACTTAATCCACGAATTTAGCAGAATCACTTCAAGATTGAGCTTGAAACTTCAACAAGACCACCACCAAGATTTTCTCTACAAAGCTCAAGAAGGAATATGTGGTAGAAACACTCAAATCTAGTTGAATTGGAGAGAAATTTTGGTGGTTTGTGAGGGTTTTCAAAATTTCAGCACTTTGGTCAATTTTTCCAGAAAATCTCTCTCCAATCCATGGGAAGCGGGATAGAAACCGAAGTGAGATAAACAGCCTAGTTGTCCCTTTCGTCTCGAAGGCCGGTTCAGTAAGAGTGAAAATCCTACCCACCCTATTTGTTCAATGATCTATGGGTCTACTGGAGCTATGCAGACTTGTTATATAACATGTTTTCATGCAGGGAGAGTGACTTACATGGAGGGTAGCTCCTACTTGGAGTTGATCACATACTCGATCATCTACTTCCTCCACCCCTCTATCCAAATTCATACAGAGCTCACAACTCTTAGATTCTCACACCGAGAATACCAAGGTAAACTTGTGGTGGTGTCGAGTTCTGTTCGAGGATCGAGTTGTACTCACTGGTGATCGAGGATTTTCCAGTTTCTTGTTGCGTTTGTGTTGTTCATTGCATTCGTGACTGATAAAAGAAATACGTGAAGAAAGGGTTCTTCAAAAGTATTGTCTTCTCGATCCCTTGTAATTTTGTTAAGAAGCATGCTGTAATTTATCTTTAATGCATAATCGTTTATGTTTGATTGTAAATGTTCACGTTCTTTCACAATGGAGTTTGAAACGATCCGCTTCCGCTCACTGGTCCTCTAATTTAGAGTTCCTTCATGCATATTCTCCCATGCGTCCACCTCGTCCTTGGCTCGGCTAAGACTTCATTTGGATGAGCCACGTACCACACTTATTGTCAATCGACCTTGCTCCCCAAGTAATTTAAGTCAACACATGCTACCTCATGTTAGGGGCATGGTTGCCTCACCAATAACCTTATATGTATCCAACATCACCTTCAATGCTTCTAGAAAGTGTTCAACGCATAGTTCACTAGGTTTGGACGTATGATTCCTTAACTATGCTACCAACTTGTCTTCCTCTCATAGCATAGCTTCCTTATTTGACTCATATCAAGGTTATGCATCCAACTATGTCTTCCTCTTTAGTTATGCGTCCAACTAAAACAATTTAAGTTTTCTTGGTGTAACTTTTTCATATATGCACATGTATATTTAGTTATTTTACAAATATATACTTCATATTATATAACATAATGCTCACATAGCAAATTAGGTCATAAACTATTATTTATGAGTGAGTGGGAGAAAAGATGGGGTAATTAAGGAGGAGTGAGAAAAACAAACAATTTTGGAAAAAGAAACCAATTTAATGCACATAATTTTCATATATTTTTCATATTTTTGTATTTTTGATTTTTTTTTCAAATGACCATAAATTAATGAGGTATTATGGACTTTTGGGCTTGATTTGAATATGATATTGTAACCTATTAGGTTATTCATAGAAAAAACAGTAGATTTCAGACATTATTGTAATTTGACTTATTTAATTAGGCTATTAGTGTAAAAAGTCCATGAATTTTTGTGTTTATTTGAATTTGGGTCCCATTGTCATGTGGCTCAATTTGACTAGATTAGTAGTGTGACCAAATGATCATAATGAATATGTATGACATTATTTTGATTTTGTCATTTTTAATCTTTAAATTGTAATTTAAGGATAGTTGTATTTTGAAACTACTCTCAAGATTAATACCAACGTAACTTTATCATTAATTTAAAATAGTGAAGTGTCAAATTGTGGTTAGTTGAAATTTCTCATTTAATATCATGATTTTAAAAAAGAAAAGTGAACTGTACCAACCACTAAGTCTTTAGAGTTAATTTATATTAATAAATTAAAAATCATCAAATGAATCATATTTAATTAAGTTTCACTGTTTTATCATTTTTAAAATTATATTTTAAAGATTATTTTTAATTAATTAATAGAAATTGATGATAATGAGTGAAAGTGAATATTTAATAAAAATTTGAAGTTAAAAATGTAAAATTTTGAAATCTAAATCCCAAATTAAATAAAACTCAAATCTTAAGAGTAAAATTGTAACAATTTAAAACTGAGAGACTAAACAAAATTCAGAACTCAATAACTAAGGGAACGTTTGGGGCAAGGGTTATCATCAAAATATAATAACTACCTCTGACTACAGTAAAACTATTTCAAAACATTCAATTAGCTACGGTCAACATTACTCTATTTTACATTTATTATTATTTTTTATTATTTGCTACTGTGTTTACGATTTTATTTTCAAACTAAAATAGTTTACACATTAAACATATACTATTATAACCTAAACTAAAATAATCTACATCCAAATGTAAATTATCATAACCCAACTATAATAATCTAGATTCAGGCCTTTTAAAACTTACTCATCGAAAGAAAAAAGAAAAAGAAAAAGAAATAGAGAACGGGCCCTACTTGCAGCCTTCACAACTAGCCTAAAACCCAAAACGCTCCTTCCTCTTGTCCTCCTGTTCATGTTCCTCCAATTTGGGTTTTGAATCCCATAGCTGCCATTCTTCATCAAATTCTGCTGCTTTGAAATTAATCCCAGAAAGAAGCAATCAAAACCATGTCAGAAGGCAATCAGCAGCTACAAGAACGGGAGACGGATGATGCTGAAGCTGTAGCTCTCACTGATGCTTCAGACATATGCGCCCAACTCATGGAGCGCTATGCCAAGTCCTCCGCTTCACAGCACCGCCATCTCCTCGCTTCCGCCGTCGCCATGCGCTCTATTCTCCAGTCCGAGTCCCTCCCCCTCACCCCTGCCGCATACTTTGCCGCCGCTATTTCCGCCATTGATAATGCTTCCGCTTCCGAGGCCTTCGACCCCACTGCCTTATCTGCTTTGTTGTCCTTTTTAGCCATTACGCTCCCCTTGGTACCGCCTAGGGGAATTTCTGCTCCAAATGCTAGCGAAGCGGCGGGCGTACTGGTGGTACTGCTGGGGATGAAAAGCTTGACTGTGTCCACCGTGAGGGCTGCGGTGAAGTGCTTGGGGATTTTGTTAGGATTTTGTAATTTGGAGGATTGGGCTTCCGTACAGTTAGGATTCGATACTCTGTTGAAGTTTTCGGTTGACCGACGTCCCAGGGTAAGCATTTGATTTGTATTTCATGTGAAAATTGATTTTCAAATTAGCTATGAGCGGCTGCTCAGCATAGATGTTTCTCTAAGGTTCAAAGTTGGTAGAACAAATCATTGTGGTCAGTTGTTTAATGTAGCTCAGGGGTTGATAGCCTTGATTTGATATGCACATTATTGAATGCAGGTTCGACGTTGTGCCCAAGATTCTCTTATTACGTTTTTGAACTCTTTGAAGCATTCTGCTATTAAGAAAGAGGCCAGCAATCTGGTTTTTTCTCTCCTGAAAAGCTGCATGCCCTCGGCCATTAAATTAAGTACCATCACCCCTGTTGATGGGCGTGAGGAAGATAAAGAATCACATGGTCAACATCTTGATGTCTTGCACATACTGAATCTTATCATTCTTGCCATTCCATTACTATCAAAAAAAGTTCGTTTGAAAATTCTTAAAGAATTAATTAAACTTGTAAATCCCCAGTTTTCCATAGTTACAGGGCATAGTTTCAAAGCGATGGAACTTATTTTTAAATCTTCAAAAGCTGGAGTTGTTGCTTTGGAGGTGGAAAGCATTATTGTTTCAATTGGCTCATACCTTTCTTTGGGAGATAAGAACCCCTTGGACACGGTTCTTTCTGCTACTACGCTATTGAAATGTGCCATGGATGCAGGAGGTTCAAGCATAGCGAAGAAAAATCTTCCTGTAGTTTGTGGTTATATGGCAGGTACGCTAAGACTTTCCTTGGTTCATTGTGAACTCGAATCTTTATTGTATTTTATCTCTTTAAAAAATAAAAAAATAAGTAACAAAAAATTTCATTAAGGAAATGAAAAGATACTGATGCTCAAAAGATAGGAACTCCAAAATGAGTGAAATAAAGGAAATCTCCCACAGGAAGTGTTTACAAAGGATAAAGGTAAACTGAAAGTATTCCAGTTTAAATTAGTATCTTGAGGAGAGAAACCATCAAATGAGTGTGAAGCAGAACACCATAGAGAAGCTTTGAGATGGGCTTATTCTAAGCGATCTAACCCAGAACAATGTGTCTCTTCAAAGCTCTGAGAATTCTGAAACCAAGGCCTTTACTGCTTTGAAATGACATATGGCAAGTGCGAGATACAATGGAGTAACAAACACATGAGAGGATGAAAATGACTTTTTGATCTTAAAGAATCCAAAGGCATTCAATTTTTCTTTTCTTATGTTAAAAGAAGATTAAATTACATGTTAAAAAAGAACATTAGCATTCTTTTGTTTTTTACCCCATAATACATGCAGACACCCATGTCAAAAGGCAATCAACAGCTAAATGAAAGCTCCCCCCAAGTACAATGGTTACATGCATAAATTGTAAAATATGTGAAGTTCTTAAGTTGATATCTTAATTGAGTGTTGAAAATTGTAGAAAATACATATGTAAATGAATGGATAAAAAAAAGTTGAGCAAACAAAAACATACAACAGAAAAGCAAACTTCTTTAGGTTGAAAAACTGCACTAGACTCCCTTGACTTAATAATTCAATGCTGCAGACCAAACACAGACTTGTTTAACCAACTCAACTCTGTACCTCAAACACAAACATATTGACTTGACTCCACAAAGATATTAACTCCATCCACATATTAAACCAACTCAACCTAACTCAATTATGCACTTGAACACCAAATATACCCTTGTTGGATTTTAATTATTTTCAATTTCGATGATGTGTTAACTAAAAGTTGCCTTGTCCTACGTACTTACGACTAAGGCTTGTAATCATTGCTTTGTGGATTACTTTTGTTGGCGGTTTGTCAATTTTATTTGTGATATATTCACCACCTGTGGTTTTGTCAGACACATCTTTATGTGTTGGGATTGTTAACTTAATGATGCAGGTCTTTTAGCTTCCGATGCGAGTAAGGCTTTACATGCTTCAAGTGTATTGAAAGAGTTAATACAGGATTATGTAGATCAAGAATGCTTGATTGTTAAAGATTCCCGTCTAGAAGACTGCAACTTGGAGAACATCGAAGTACAAGCCCTAAAGTCAACGTGTTCCATTTTTGAGGATGTCCTTAATAGCTACGAGGGAGATCTTGGGAAATATATTTTGGATGTCATATCTGCTTTGTTTCTCAGGCTAGGTATGTCTCCAATATGACATAATAGATTATAAATCTTATTTTAGTATTTATTTCTTTTGTGATTTGGTTACTTAGTTGCTTTAAAGTAAGATCTAGCTGCAATTCATCAGAGGTAGTTATTGGAAAAAAAAAATTAAAATTAAAATTTGAATTTATTATTATTGTTTCATTCATCAATGAAATTGTTTCTTATAGAAAGAAAATTGTTATTTTCACACCGTTTCAAACATGGAATACAAACGAGAACTCCTCAAGAGGAGCCCAATTAACCCAGAGAACATGAAATCTGATTAGGGACCACAACTCCCCCACAATCTTTCAACCCCTCCAAAAGTTATGTGATTTCTTTTTTCCCAAAGCCCCACATAATAGCACAAAGACAAACACACCAAAGCTTGCTTCCCTTATCTCATAAGGGGGTCCAAGGTTGCGTTTGAACCGTTATAATCATTTGTGTTACTTTCTCCTTGTTTTTACTTTCTTTAATTGCTGTTAGTTTTGGTTCTGCTGCTATAGTTTATACTATGATTTGCTACAACTTTTAATGTGTTGTGAAGTTACTATTTGATCAACTAAGTATTTTTCATTTTCATTGTAGGAACAACTTCTTTCATCTATATGAAACGTATTTTGCTCAAGCTTGCTGATTTGATGAATATCGCAGGGAATATATCTAACATCGATAATGTAAGTGTAATCAACATTAAGGAGCTGTTTAGGAGACTGTAATATAATAAGGATTACTGAGAATCAGAGGAGTGTTGGAATGCGTGAGAAATCGAGGCGGCATGGAAATGAGATCGTGAAACGTGAAAACGGTGGGAAAGAGTGTTGGATTAAAAACTGTCGGAACGGAATGAGTTTAATATTACAAATAGGGCCCATGACACTCAATTCAAACATGGATTTTGGATTATATTACAATTGAAACTCATTTCATTACGGGCCCCCAAACAACTCCTAAGTGTTAACATCTACATGTCCCTTCTTACCTAAACAAATTAACATTTGCATATCATGTACCTGATAATTGAAACCAATTGTTAATATCCTACAAGTTTCTCAAACCTGGTCACTTGTATCTAATGTCGATCACAAAAGTGCTAATTAATATTAATTTTTTTAAGTAACATTTCATTTTATGAATAAATTATAAAAGAGGGGGAAAAACCTCAACTAGAATTAACGGGAGTTGTAGAAAACTCTCTCAGTTGGAACTTGAAGATTTTACCGGGTTTGAGGGATAGGTTTGGGATATTTTGGTAAAATCAAGTTAATCTTGGTTAATCCATATTAATTACATTTTAATTACCAAATTAATTTTTAACCTTTTTAGTTATCCTTTTAGAATTCTTATAATTCTTCTATAAATAGAGAGTCCCCCTTTGTATTTGATATATTCTCATTCATGATAAAGACTTTGTTGGTTTCTTGGAGATTTCTCTCCTGTTAGCATTTAGGCTACATCAATTTGGTATCAGAACATTCGTCTGGGCCAAGCTGACGGTTGTCGGTGAAAGTCTAGAAAACTCCCGGCGACGCTAATCGCTAGAGGGAGCTTTGTGAGTTGTGCTCGTTGCCGAACAACACATACCTAACTAGGGTGAACCCTTTAAATTCAAGAAGATCAAGAAGAAGCTTGAAGAATCATCTGAGAATGGAATTTTATAGAACTACAATTTGGGACAAAAATTATTATTTTTGTTATGGAGAATAACCAAGAAAGACTGAGAAATATTCAAGAAAATTCAAGAATTGGTCCTACAACAATTATGATGATGAAGCTTATTCAATAACACCTAATTTGTATATTAATTTTGAAGTATTGGAAGAAATGAAGAAAGGAGCCAAGAAAATCCAACGTTTGTTGGGAGAGATGACTCAAAATGTGGAGCAACTTTTAGAACATTTGCTAGAATTTAAAAAAGAACATTGGCTAGAATTTGCTAGAATTTTCGATAACATAGAATTTGTTCTACTGCAACCTAATGATCCATCGTAGGAGAAGACATAAAATGACTCACAATACTCACAGAATAAGCAATATCTGGTCGTGTCACTGTTAAATAGTTCAACTTTCTAACTAATCTTCTATATCTCTAGGGTATTTAAATAATTCTCCTTCTCTAGCAAGTTGCAAATTTGGTATCATCGAAGTACTACATGGTTTGACTCCTAGTTTTCCAGTCTCAGACAACAAATCAAGTATATTTCCGTTGTGACAGATAACTACCTTTCTTGCTTCTCATTACTTTAATACTCAAGAAATACTTCAATTGTCCTAAATTTTCGGTATGCAATTGACCCTGAAGGAAAGTCTTGAGAGAAAAAATACTTGATATATTATTTCTAGTGATAACAATATCGTCAACATACACAATAAGCAGAGTAATAATACCATTGTTAGATCGTCAATAGAATACAGAATGATTAGAAGCACTTTTCTTCATACCAAAACATTCGAGTGCCTGACTAAACTTACCAAACCATGCACGGGGACTTTGTTTTAGTCCATACAAAAATTTTCGAAGGCGACACACCTTATCACTCTTCCTCTGAGTAACAAACCCAGGTGGTTGCTCCATGTAAACTTCCTCCTGAAGATTACCATGTAGAAAAGTATTCTTAATGTCAAGCTGATGCAAAGACCAATTGTGAGTAGTAGCCATGGATAGAAATAGTTGAATGGAAGTCAATTTAGCAATAGGAGAAAATGTATCAGAATAATCAGTCCCACAGATTTGGCATAACCTTTGACAACAAGACGAGTTTTCAACCGAGCCATTGTTCCATTAGGATTGGCTTTTATAGCAAACACCCATTTACATCCAATAACCTTCTTTCCTACTAGACACGAGATTAAATCCCAAGTACCAATATCATCCAAAGCAGTCATCTCCTCAATCATTGCACTACGCCACCCAGAATGAGATAAAGCTTCATGAACAGAGTGAGGAATAGAGATGAAATCAAGAGATTTAATAAAGGAATAGGTGGGCAAAGACAACCGGTTATACGAAACTAACAAAGAAATAGGGTAAGTACAAGTGCATTTACCTTTTTAAAGGGTGATGGGTAGATCATCACTCGATTCCGGATCAGATGTCGAAGAAGCCATCGGTGCAGGACATGTGTTTGAAGGTGGCTGTGGAGGACGCATGGAGTAAACTCGAGTGACAAGTAGGCGAGAAGGAAGAGATACAGAAGAAGGTTGAGTAGGAGATAATGTGGAAGAGGTAATCTCATAGATAAAAAGATCACCCTCCTCTCCTTTAAAATGACTTGACGGTTAGAGACTAAAAGGTATATCTTCAAAAAACGTAACATCGGGAGAGGCAGGATACGTATTAAGAATAGGACAATAACAACAATAACCCTCTTGAACACGCGAATAGCCTAAGAAAATGTATTTCAAAGATTTTGGATCTAATTTGGTACGATGTGGACGATTATCTCGAGCAAAACAAACACAACTAAAAATCTTAGGGGCAATAGGACCCAAAGATTTCGTAGGAAAAAGAGTACGATGAGGAATCTCTTCATTGAGGACAGAGGAAGACATTCTATTAATCAGGAAGCAAACAATGAACACTGCATTAGCCCAAAACTGCTTTGGAACATGCATTTGAAAGGATAAGGAGCGGGTTGTTTCAAGGAGGTGTGTTCTTTCTTTCAGCAACTCCATTTTGAGATGAAGTGTCTGTGTAAGTGGATTGATGAATGATGCCATGATCACATAAGTAAGATCCAAGTATATGAGATAAATATTTACCGGCATTATTAGTGTGCAAGGTTTTGATAGAGACATTAAAGCATAAAAATAAGACAATAACTCAAAATGATTTTTCATTAAATATAACCAAGTCACACAGGAATAATTGTCAACAAAAGTAACAAAGTAACGAAAAACTGTTTGGGACACTTCTGGACAAGGACCCTAAATATCATAATGAACTAACTCAAATGGAGCATTGGCTTGTTTATGGACTTTAGGATTAGAACGAAGGCGATGAAATTTAGCAAATTGACACGAATCACAATTCAAAGACGATAAAGAACGAAATTCAAGATAAAGTTTCTTCAACACGGACAAAGAGGGATGGCCTAGACGACAGTGAACTGCAAATGGGGATGTAACTCTCCAGAGCAGGCTACAACTTTTGCTATCTGGTGGTAAAAAATGTAAATGCCCCCCCCATGTCCTCTACCAATAATTTTCTTCAGGGAAAAATGAGACAACAATTAAGGTTCTGTGTAAGTTGCCTAATAAAAATTAAATTAAAAGACAATCGAGGCAAATGTAATACAGGGGACAAAGAAAGAGATGGGGTGAGAGAAATGGTGTCGGATCCAAGAATAGAGGAAGTGGATCCATCTGCCAAAGTGATAGATGTGGATGGGGCAGGAGACAAAGATGTAGAAAATAAGTTAGAATTACCTGTCATATGATCAGTGGCACCTGAGTCTATAACCCACTTGGTAGATGATGTAAGAAGGCATTTCGAATTACTTGTCTCAGCAATGGTGGTAGTAGGATTTGATGAAAAAGATGCCTGCAAGGATTCTTGGAATACTTGAAATTTAGTAAAATCGTTAGCAGATATGGTAACAGACAAGCTATCTGAGCATGTTGAGATTGTTGAGCCCTGGACAACAATTTTTGACAATTATGTTTCAGATGTCCAGGCTTATGACAATAGTGATAGACAATTTGTAGAAATCTGATTTTCGATTATCATAACTAGGCTTCTGAAAATTGTTGGTCATCCCTGGAGTCACCCGAGAGTTATTATTCTTGCTTATAAGAGCACTACTAGGTTGAGAAACAGACAGACTAGATTGAGAACTCTCAATACGAAGAACACGACTGAAGGCCTCCTCTAATGACGGAATTTCAGAATCAGACAAAATCCGTGTTTATTCCAATTTCAGGTGAAAGTCCATTAAAATTAATTATAACAACCATCTTTTCTTGCTTTGTTGAACTTTGACATCTAAGGTAAAAGGTAATAATAAGGCAAGTTCGGCAGCTGTCTTCTTAAGCCTCATAAAGTAGCTTGTAACAGACTCTGCTTTCTAATCGGCTCGAAAGAATTGCATACAAACTTCAAGCATTCGATGGACGTGTTCTTTTCCCGAGTACAAAAGTTCTAAGAACTCTAAGAGTTCCTTAACAAAATTACAATGATCTACCAAACCAACAACCTCACTCTCAATGGAATTCTTAATCTGAAGATAAAGTGAAGTGTCATCACGAAGCCAACTCTTTTTCTTATCATCTTGTGGTGGATTCTCAGTTACATGATCGTCTATATCAGTACTAAGTAAATAAAACTGAATCGTGCAACGCCAATCATAGTAATTAGCTCCATTTAACTTATGTTATGTTATCTTTGATGCTAAGGGAATTAGATACAATCATATGCTTCATCTCATCCATTAAGAACTAACACACAATCCTACATGCATAATTAAACAAATCAGAATCGAAAGCAAGGTAAATGAAAGAGTGAAACAACCCCAAATTAGACAAAATAGTCACAAATCCTAGGAACAAAAGGGAATTTTCCAAACAGCCTCACACTCTAGTAGATGTTGATAGAACCAAAGGCATAGATGGATTGAAAAAGACAACTCGAGACGAACCCAACCGATGGAAGCGGAGAATATGGCTTCATGCGCTCCCATGCGTCGACGTGTGGCAACAGAGTAATTCAATCTTCCGGCGCATGTACCTTACGCGCGGTTGTTTCCGGTGAACGTTGAAGACATACTAAGGTGGACGGTGGCCACACTCCTCTTGAGGTGGGCGGTGTCAATAAACGGCTAGTTGAAGTTGATGACCTAAACTCAAATCTTAACATTGTGAGAACAAAGCCGTCAAAGAATATTCTAAACCCTAAACAAAGAATGCTCTGATATCATGTACTTTGTACTTTTGGAGAATGAATTTCTTATTATTTAATTAGACAAAAGATACATATATATAAGTGAATGAGAAATCCTAATCTAGGATATACAAAATTACGATAAAGAACAATTGTACATATTAATTTAAATATAAATTATACTATCCTCCATCTCATCCAACTGTGTTATTTGAGCAACAAGAGAGGGAAGTTTAGATGTTTCATTACGATGATTAGTATTCTATTCACGAATAACAGATTTCAGTCCTTGCAGCTTCATCATTAAACCATGACTTGGCCATTTAGTGATTGAAGATAGACCAAAGGAAAGTGGTCTGAAGTGGTGCGATCAAGGTGTTTAACAGATATCGAACCAAATTTTCCAAGGCAGCTTCCAGTCAGTAGAAAACGATCAAGGAGAGATAGATATTGAGTAGGACCAGAGCTAGACCAAGTAAAACATCCATTAGATAGAGGGATATCCTGCAAATGATAATGAGATTTCCATTGATTAAAAGTAGGCATACTATAGGATATCGTTCGATTATGAGATTTCTCCTAAGACCATTTAATAACATTAAAGTCGCCACCAATAATCCAATCGTCGCCTTCTGACCTAGCCAAATCAAGTTCTTGCCAAAAATCAACTCTATAGATGTTGTCCGATGGGCCATATACAATCGAAAGCCAAAAATGATAACCATCTACCAATGAAAAATGAACAGATGAAGAAAAAAGGCCCTGAATAACCTCATGAATAGAAGAATTAGGCTCACTCCAAAGAATAAGAATACCCCATAGGAGTCGATGGCATCCAATGCAGTCCAACCAATGTAAGATGAGGTCCAAATATATATAATCAGAAGCATCCACAGTAGTTAGTTTTGTTTCTTGTTGGAGAACAATACCAGGGTTGTTCTGTTGCATTAGCTTTTTAACCAAGTTCGTTTCCTCCAAGAATTTAGACCTCGAACATTCTAAGAGAGGAACTTCATTGTTGATCTGATGGACCCTCCCTAATGACCAATGCAACAGTTTTGTCATAATTGATCGATGAGTGAAGACCTTGCAATTCTCTTTGGAATTTTGGTTTTTTCCTTGCCATAGAGGTTGGTTTTTTGGTTTTAGGAGGAGGGTTTGATGGAATTGCCATAATGCATAAACCATGGGTTGAAAGTAAAGTAGCTAAATCACTTAGGCTGAATGAAGTGGAAGGAGAGGGTTGAGGGAGCTGTTCATCAAAAGTTTGAAGGGCAAGAAAAGATGGATCAATGGCCTGGGTAGAAAAATGCAGAAGTTCATCAGATGGTGGAGAAGATACTTGGTCGGACTTAAATCAGTTGGGATGGGGGGAAGGGAGTAGAGGGGCAATTGGCTTGCTTCTTCCGGTTGGTCTCCAAAAATGGCCAAATTGAGGGGCTGAGTCGTAAATTTGCTACCTTTGGTGGAGCTAGATAAATAACCTTCAGTGTCAGATCCAGTAAATGGGAGTTGGTTTTTGGGTTGATGTGGAAAAGGTAGTGCCAATGTGGAGTGTTGTGGGCCCTTCTCGGAATGTGACAGAGGAGAGGGTGGGCTAGGAAAAAGAAGGGGAGGCTGATTTTGTGGGGCTAGGGTTTTGTTTTGGGAAACTAAAGGAGGAAGATGTCTTGGTATAATGGTATGGATTAGTTGGTTAGAAGGGGGGTTCACCACGGGTGTGATAGGGAATTGGTTTGAATGCTCTTTTATTGTAGGAGATTTGGTTGTCGGTTCCAATAAAGGGGAGAGAGAGTGCGAATCAAGTTGATGAGATTCAATGGCAGGGGATTTACCTTTTTCAACCACCCGTGATTTATGGAGATCCCCAATCAAAGCGTCCTCATTAATGTTGCTTTCAATTTTCGTTTGTGAATCCCTTTGACGACCTTGTACATCGGCAGCCACCACTTGAATTCAAATCACGAGTTCCTCGTCGGCCAATGCCAAAGGGATCTGTAGCTCATGTGGGATGAAGCCTTTGACATTTTCTTTGACCTCTGGCCACACAAAAGTGAGGATTAAACCCCGTTCAGTTTGATTAGAAGGGTGTAGGTAGCCCCCACAAGAGTCGCCAATGAATTTAAAGATGGCTTTTGTCCGGAGAGTTGTTGGGAGGTTGTACACATCAATCCACCCACCCATGGAGGCAACCATTTTCTGTTTAAAGGAGGATGGGGAGGATGGTGGAAGAAACTGAACTTTTCTCTCATCATTAGTTGTTCATTCGGTATGTTTGCAAAGATTGTGAGATGTCCCTGAGTCGTAAACGTGCAGCAAGGCCTTATGTCTGATAGTGGGATGATGGTGCAGCAGATTGCATATGAAGAAAGGATTACTTCACAAATAGATGGCCAAGAGTCGCTAGACTTATATTGTTGGACAATCACCATTGAGTTCTAGTCAAATTGGGGGTGAATGGTGGCTGAATTTGGGATGAGATTAAAACGTTTGGGTGGGTCTGTAATCGTGTTTGGCAAAGGAGGATGGTTGTTAGATTTCACAGCAGTGTTATATGATTGTGGCTTCGATATAGATGCAGAGTTAATGGGTGGTGGAGAATTCCCAGGGTATTCTGACACCAAAGAGAAAAAGAGAACCATCCTCTTTTCTTTTCCATGGATGGAACAAGAATCTTGGAGCGACGGCCGGATTGTCCTAAGATGGTAAGTTCTACAAAGTACTCATTCGCATTGCTATGTTTTTCGAGCCAAAGAGTATCACCTTCATCACTCAATTTCGTAAAGAACTTATGATTGCAGGGGTCTTTGAAGAGAGAATTGAATGATGAAGGAAGCCACTCGAGAGTCTTCCATGAAATATAGATCGAGTGGATGTTTGAATGGGTTTGTTCAGATAACTTGAAGTGTTTGCCATTAGTTGGTGCAATCGGAGAGAGGGAGAAAACTTTATGATCAATGTGAATTGGTTGGGTAATCGTTGGAGATGGAGGGACCATGGTGGTCGGAACTATATTTGGAAAAAAGGGGATTTGGGGAGGGAAGAGGAGAGAGGAGAGAGGAGAGAGCATTTTCATCATTTATGGTTTGTAGCATCAAGGCAGGGCAAAATTATGGTTGAAGCACTGTAACGACATCTTCTCCAAGGAGTGAAATAGGAATGCTTTGTGGATAGGATGGAACTAATTGAAGTTGGTTTGACTTTGAATCGGGCTTCTCTGATGCTGATTTTTCTAGATGTAAGATTGGCTGTTACTTCAAATCCCCCACATTTGTCCCTGATGAATCTAAGCATGTTGTATGTCCAAATTTTTTGAAAAGGATACGAGCCTCTTTATTATAAATATATAAAAAGAGACTAATGTTCCAAAGTACAAGAGAGTTATACAAAGAGCATGAAGAGGAAACAAAGGGGGATAACCCGTGCCTACTAGATAAGAAATAAGAAATAAGAAAAGGATCAGGAAGCGCACCCGGGCATCTTAACTTGGTTGACACCCCCTTTGCGCCTTCATCATGTCCATACAAAAGTACTACTTCAAGAACGAGGATGAACACCGGAGAAAAAACTAAAACAAACTTAAGGCGCGGGGAAGATAAAAGGCTGCCAATTTAAAAA
The DNA here is from genome assembly GCF_009727055.1 of Benincasa hispida. Classification (NCBI taxonomy): domain Eukaryota; kingdom Viridiplantae; phylum Streptophyta; class Magnoliopsida; order Cucurbitales; family Cucurbitaceae; genus Benincasa; species Benincasa hispida. Next base: position 77,719,809 of record NC_052359.1, read on the forward strand.
TATGTCTTGTATTGAAAAGTCATCAAATTCAATGTTCAAGGAGCACCAAGCTGAAGCATTCCTTTTAGCTGAATCCAAGCGAACCTCCCAACTTGTTTCAGCATCATGGAAAATTCTCTGATTCCTTTCAAACCAAATATCTGCTAGAATGACCTTAACCATGTTGATCCACAGTAACCGTGGCTTCTTTGAGAAGGAGGGACTCGAAAGAAGATAAGTTATATTGCCTCTAAAGCAATCACCAAAAACCCCAACGAAATTGAACATGTGAAAAAAGGACCACCAACATTTTTCTGCAAAGGTACAGGTGAAGAAAAGGTGCTATAAATCTTCACCTGCCATTTTGCATAGAGGGCAAGCAGAAGGTAGTAAGGCAACCGATTGTAGCTTTCTTTGCAATACCATGGAGCAGTTTAAAAGACCAAAGAGCATAATCCAAATCTGAATGTTTACTCTCCTTGGGCTCTTAGATTTCCAAAGAGCTTTAAAAAGGGAGATGTCCATTGGATGCTTTGAGGAAAGGTGGGCTGTGAGGGACTTAACTGTGAAGGAGCCTGAAGCTTCCAAAGACCAATAGCGGCTGTTCGGGCTTGCTAAAACTGATATTTCTGATAAGGCAAGCATCAAGGCTTGAAAGTGTGCGATCTCCTTATCTTTTAGCAATCGACGAACAATGATGGACCAAGAGCTTAAGGAGTGGTCCCAGTGATCAACTATGGAGCCCCTTGGCAATAAGGAAATCCTAAACAGTGAGGGAAAAAGAGTGGACAGTGTAGAAGAATCTAGCCAAGGATTTGTCCAAAAATTGACTCTAGTTCCATCTCCAACAATAAAGGGGACTAAACCTTCCACTTTGGACCAACTTTTAGAGATATTTATCCACGAGCTTCGCAAACTATTCCCATATTTTCCAGATGAATGCCAATCAAAAAGGCCTTTGCCGTGGATGTTGGCAATAACCTTCCACCAGAAAGAATTCTCCTCCTTCATGTAGCGCCAACCCCATTTGGCGAGCAAGGCCGAGTTTTTGACTTTGAGCCCTCCCAAACCGAGACCTCCATTTAAAGGAGACCAAGAAACTATGTTTCATTTAGCCAGATGATTGAATTTGCTTCCTTTATGGCCTTCCCAAAAGAAATTGCGGATTAGTCTTTCTAGGGCTGAGACCACTGAGTCCGGCATTGAAAAGATAGACATGTAGTACGTTGGAAGGTTGGAAAGAACTGAGGAACAGAGTGTTGCCCTGCCACCTCTTGAGAGATTGAACCGTTTCCACTTGTCCAGTTTCCGGTGAACCTTTTCTAACACAGGCTGCCAAAAGGAGGATTGCTTTGGATAGCCTCCAAGAGGCAATCCAAGGTAAGTGAGGGGAAGAGGTTCGGCCTTACAATTAAGAAGGCCAGCCATATGAGACAAATCCCTTTCTTCTATGTTAACACCGCTGAGGGCTGACTTTTCCCAATTTACCTTCTGACCCGAACACCATTCAAAAAGACTGATTGCTTCTTTCAGTTTTAAAAGCATTTTGTTATCATATTTGCAGAATATGAGGGTGTCATCAGCAAAATGAAGCAATGGAACGTGAATCATCTCCTTTCCAACCACAAAGCCTCATATACTCCATTAACATACAGCTTGTCAATAATAGATCCTAACACTACTTAATAAGATAAAAAGGAAAGGGGACAATGGATCACCTTGTCTAATGCCTCTTGAAGCAAGAATGCGGCCTCGGGGCCTTCCATTGATGATGATTGAATATTTTGGGTCTTGAATGCAGCCCAAGATCCACGAAATCCATCGGGAGTCAAAATTTTTTTCAATTAAGATCTTCTCTAAGAAGGAACCAATCCACCGGGTCGAAAGCTTTCTCCATATCGAGTTTAAGGATCCAACCCTTTAGCTTTTTTGCTCTTTACTCCTCCACCACTTCATTAGCAATCAAGACAGCATCAAGAATTTGTCTTCCTTCAATAAAAGCATTCTGAGATGGGCCGGTGATGTAATTCATCACTTTCTTTAGTCTTTCAGCAAGTACTTTTGCCACTACTTTGTAAGTTAGCGTGGTAAGGCTGATTGGCCTAAAATCCTTGATGGAAACTGCATCTTCTTTCTTTTGGATGAGGCAAATGAAATTTTCTCTTACACAAGCATTCAATTTGCCACTAAAATGAAAGTCTTCAAATAACTTGATGAACTTATCCTTGACCAAAGTCCAAAACCTCAAAAGAAACTCCGTAGTAAAACTATCTAGTCCGGGAGCTATGTTTTTCCCCCAAAGATTTGATAGCCATAACAATTTCAGCTTCCGTGAACTTTGCAATGAGTAAAGCATTCTGAATTTGAGTAACTCGGGGCCAATTTAAGGGGGCTGGTAAGTACCTGATTCCTGGGGATTTTGTGTAGAGGGTGCCATAGAAGCTTAGAATAATACCTTCAACTTCTTTAAATGAGTTTGTAGGCACCCCTTGATCATTGAGGAGCTCATTAATCTGGTTCTTCCTTTTCCTTGCTGCCAAGAAACGATGAAAAAAGCTAGATTTTTCATCTTCCAATTTCATCCAATTCAGCTTACATTTCTGTATTAGGTCCTTTTCTTTCAGCCTATAGATGCAAATCAATTCTGTTTTTAAAGTGGAGATGCTGCCTGCCACCTCAAAATCCCAACCCAATGATTCAATCTGAACTTCTTTTTCGGCTATTTCTTTTGACAAGGCCAATTCCTTTTGGGTTTGAGCTTTTTGGTAATCTGCTGACCAGATTTTTAGTGCTTCTTTGATCAGTCTTAAATTTGCATTGATGACATAACCTGACCACCCTTTTATGTTGCTGTTCTTCCAAGAATTTTCAATGGAGATGACACACTCTTTATTGGATAGCCAGCTGTTACAAAATCTGAAAGGAAGGGCCCCAACAAATAGTGCCTACACTTAGCAGCAATGGATAATGGTCAGAAAGTAATCGTACCTGGTGACTCACCCTTGAATTGGTGAATAATTCATCCCATTCCTTGTTGATAAAAAAATCTGTCTAGCAGAGATTTAGAAATGGAGTTTTCTCCTGGACCATGTGAATTTTCCATTTGATAAGGGGATTTCCAGTAGGCTGGCTGAATCAATGAAATTGTTAAAGAGCTTCATTCCTTTGGTGTATCTTCCAATAGGTGATCGTTTATGACTCCAATGAGTTATATTAAAGTCCCCTCCTAAGCACCAAGCTTCAGGGCAATAGCCTGAAATGGCAGTAAGTTCAGGCCAAACATATCTTTTCTTCTTATAATCAACTGGTCCATAAACATCGGTGACCCAGCATATCTTCTTGCATAGAGTACGACATTTGACCGACAGGGAATAGCCCCCTTTAAGAGATTCTATTACTTCTATTTTGCTACTATCCCACATTGTTAATAGGCCACCAGACTTGCCAAAAGATTCCACTGACTCCCAACCAATTTCTTTAGAACTCCAAATAGATTTGATGAAGGCAGCATCGAAATCCTCCTTCTTTGATTCCTGTATGAGTACTAAATCCGGATGCAGGCTTTTGAGTAGTCTTCTGAGTGCAATTCTTTTATTTATGTCTTTGAGACCCCTTGTATTCTAGGAGAGAATCTTCATTGATGGAAAGGTGGGAGGAGGCTGACAGGAGAGGGGAAATTCAGGCCAAGATGAAGCCACAATCCTTAACAATGGATTTTAAGTGGTCTGGGATTTCTGGTGTCTGTAGTGGCGGAGGACAAGGAGTATAATGTTCCAAAGGAATTTCCTTTTCTTCGAGGGAGACTAGAGCCTGCAGATCTAGACTGAGGGCAGAGTCTTGATTTCTTTCAAACTGAGCAGAATTGGGACAATGGACTTCCAGTTCTGCACCGGTTGCACTGAAGGGTGAGTCCAATTCCAAGATTTCTATCTTTTTTGACTTAGGTGGGGAGCAGGGTAAAATCCCCTTGTGAAGGTGTTACTTGATTCCGGGATGGTGAATCTGGAGTGATTGAACTGCTTAGATCGTGGAATGGGGGAGGCTTTGTTTGAAATTAGAGAGAGAAGTTGGATTTTTGTGCAACTAACCTCTAGCAAGTCCGGATTGTTGTCATTCAATACATGATAGGGAAGAACCCGGAACCACCAAAGGTTGCTCACCAGAGCTGTGGGAACTTACTGCCTTTGTGGCCATGTCATTAAGTCCTGTCCATTTGTTGTTGAAGGAGGTTTTTTTCCGGATAAAGAATTTAGAGAAGTGATCCCGAGCATTTAATTGATTTTGACATGAAGAAGAGCGAGCGGGGGGCTTCCTTGAGTGACAGTTAGGATTTTCTTTCGCTAAATTAAAACAGAGGCCTCCCTGTGTTGCCTTTTGAAGACAGCTAACCTTCCTTTCTCCTGTGACTCTTCAGTTTCTCCTGAGTTATTGGAGAGCAGCAAATCTGTGCCACCCTTTTCTCTACCCTGTGCCTCTTCGATTGCTCCTTGCGTGATAACTTCTTTTTGGAAATTCGAAAGGTCGGCTAAGGGGCTGATACAAATCCGTGACCTTTCCCCTTTTTCTTCTTTTTTTTCGAGAATATTGAGGGAGCCTTTATTAAATACTAAACCGACAGAGTACTTCTCTTTCTTCAATAAAAGAGACTTTTTGCTTTCCCCTTCTTCTACTCTGCTTGACCGGGGAATCCTCTTCGGCTGGTCTGACGGCTGAAAAGTATTTTCTAATGGGACTTTTGGATCCCTCGAGTAACCTGGAATCGACTGAAGGGAAGCAAAAAAGGACCATACTGGATGTATAGCAAATGAATCAACATCTTCATCCTTCAAAGCTTGATTTAAACAAAATAAATCTAAAGGATTTGAAAAATCTTCAATGGAAATTTCTCTAAAATTGATAACAGGGGGGTCTAAACATTGAATATCACCAAAATTCAAAAAGACATTGCCATGGCTTTCGTGCTTAACTTCAATAGTCGCCGGTATGTAACCACACAAATTCTTTTTAACTTTGATTTTGGCTTCCTGACAGTTAGTGAGATTAAGAGTCTCAACCGCTATGCTTTCCAAACCGCCAAAGTAGGCTCCGATGGCTGCAAGGGTATTTCGGCTCCAGAAATCAAGGGGGAGATTTTTGATGGACAACCACCCCTCAAATCCTTTCACGATTGATGGTCTACCGTGCTTTTTCGGATTCCATTTCTCAATTAATAAGTGAAAGGAACCAATTTGTTGCCACTTTCCATGAAAATCGATCAAGTTAGCTAAGTCCCCTTGTTCAACTTTGATTAATGTTGTGTCTGCATGAAGGGGATTTAAAACGACATTAGAGTTGAAGGACCCTCTCAAGACTTGTGCTATTTCCTTCCATTCATTGTGGACGAAAAGCCTTGACACTATCCATAAGTTATGGAAGTCTTCTTGGAGGACATCATAGTCCTTTTGTACCCAGAAACAGAGCTTACTCTATTCTTTCTTGCTTGGAGCAGAGGGCTGAGGTTGTGACCTGAAGGATTTTTGTACTGGATGCTCTGGTAATGAATCGTTGGAAAACTTTTTGCCCTTCACCACTTCTGAGAAACTTCTTGCTAAAGGTCCTTGCTTACTGAACGAACACGTACCGGTTGATGAGGGGTCTGAAATAGATGAACTCACCATTTCCTTGAAATCCTGCCAGCCTGTCTCACCATCACCATAAGGTATATGAATGTTCTTCCTACCTCTTGAAGATGGCCAGACGACACATTCAACATACCACTGATCCATGCTTCGAAACTTTGCTAACCGGATGAAGCCCTGATCTACTCTTTCCTTTAGTAGAAAGAATTCGAACGTTGGCCCACTCAAGAGTCGACAGAGACTGTCGTGCAACCATAGCGCTGAGGCCGAAGAGAGGAATGCTTTCTGGCCTCGCTTCATATCTTCCACCCAGAAACCATTCTTCACCTGCCACATACAAAAGAAATGGTCTGAAATACGACAACTTTTTAGTTCCATCATGGTGAAAACAAGGCTAAAGAGCTCGAGAGGCAGGGGAAAGGCTGCGGGGGAAAGAAGAGGGGAAGAGGGATGGAGGGGGGTCGGCCGGAGAAGGGAGGACGGGGGCTATGTGTGGCTGATCAGAGAGGGAAGAGGGGTGCCGGAGGGCTTGTACAGGGCTTGTCTGTCCAAATGTATTCCAATACATTCTCCATTGGGGTTGATCATTCGTTCCCTTATTTGCTACTGTATTCATTGGATAAAATTTCAACTTATAGTTGCCTATCAACACTCAATACTTGTTTTGGGAAATGCTAGATGCCAAGTTTTGATCGATTCATTCTTTGTTGTCTTGGAATGGGTTGATGGAGCATCATTCTCAGAGGTTGGTAATGAGCATGTCTTTGATGCTGGGCTAGTCAGGATGAGCATACTTGCTTGTTGTCATAGGAGACTCAGTAGAGGATTACCACCATTGTATTCAACTGAACTGATGAAGTGCAGTTATGGACCTGTTCCTCAAATTGTTTAGGCAGACTATTTTTAAGCAGATTTTGGTCTAAGGTTGTTTGGATGGGGTCATTAATAGCTGGGATTTCTCTTTTAGAAGAAGTCTCATTCAATTGGGACCAAAAGAGTGGATTTCTATTGATTGGTTTTTTCTCCAGTTAAACTGAACCGAAGATTTTAGTAAGCTTTTGGTGCTGGGAAACTTCTATTTGAAATCCTTTCTAAGAAAGCTTATTACGAACTATTGGGTTATTCCTACCGATATTTCCAACATTATTGGAAGAGGAAAGCTACCAGAGTCTCAGACAATTAATTTTCCCCCTCCAGTCCCTGGGCCATGGGGGACATTAACATCCATGAAAGAAAACAAACAACATCCCAGTTATTCTCTTCTTCTCAACTGGTGTATCTTAGGAAAACTTGGGCCACCTTTCTTTGCGCTGCCACTACTCCTATGACTGGATGGTGCACTATCTCTGGATTTTATTTGGTTTCTCCCCTGAATGTGCAAGAGATGAATATGATGGTCTAGCTACACTTTAACCATCCTTTTAGAAGAAAAAAAAGAGATTCTTTGATCAGTGTATTGAAATCCTGGATTTGAATCATTTAATTGGATAGAAATAGAATGGATGATAGGACAAAGAGATCGGTGATCTTTGGGCTATGCCACCTTCTGATTGTTGCCTCTGCTGGAAGGAGTCAGAGACTTTAGATCATATCTTTATCCACTGCACCACTGCACCACTGCCCGGTTTCTTTGTGGGGTAATGCAAGTAGTGTGGTTCTTTGCTAATTTTACAACTTCTTGGTGGTGTCCGAAGCACAAATTTTTTTTATTGTAATTATAGCCTCCAATGATTATCAATAATTGGAGGGCTTTGATGGTTTAATGTTGTTGGCAGTGGCCTTCTCATCCCTCGGCCTTAGTCTGTTTTCTCTCCATTTTTGTTTATAATACAGCCGTTCTAAAATAAAACAGATCAGTGATTTTTGGAAAAGTAATGTATACTTTTTTCTCCTTGTGGTGTTTTCTATCCAAAGAGTTCTACAATCTCTTTTCCTTATCTTTGTTACTTGGAGCCATTTTTTAATGTCTCCTTGCCTTATTTATTTATTTATTTATAATAAAAATTACTTTTTCATCTTAAATAATGCTGACTTTTACGCTGCAGCTTCAGAACTGTATTGGATCTGCTGTAACCGCAATGGGACCCGAGAAGATACTTACTCTTATTCCTATATCCATAAATCCTGGCGACTTAACTGTGCAAAACATGTGGTTGGTACCAGTTCTACAAAGTCATGTTGTTGGAGGATCACTTGGGTATTATCTGGAATATATTGTGCCCCTTGCAAAATATTTTCAGGACGAGAGTAGTAAAGGTGACTCTTTGGTCCATATTTGGTTGATCTTGAATTTTGTGGGTTGTGTAAGGTTGGGGGAGTGGATAATGTGATCATTATTTTTTTTTCTTTCTCATATTTTACTTTAAGCATATATTCTATTCAATTTTTTTTAAATAAATATTTTGGGTTTGTTGTTTAATTCATTTTAATGGCTCCATTGTCACAGTTAAGAAGATTGCGACATGTAAAAATCTACAGACATGTGCCTGTAATTTGTGGAGATTACTACCTGCTTTTTGCCGCCATCCTAGTGATATGCACCAAAGAATTGGAATGCTATCTGAACTTTTAATTACACTTCTTAAAGAAGACTCTTTTATGCATGAAGATGTTGCTGTTGCCTTACAGGTCACACGATAATGTTCATTTTAGTGCTATAGTATATTGTACTGTTTTTTTTCCTTTTTGTTTTATTTTACTAGTTTGATAAAGTTATGCCAATTCGAGCATAGCTAATTGGATAAAGCACCAATTACTATCCTAAAAGTCAATGGTTTGATCTCCTACCCGTGTAAAACTTAATTTTTTTATAAAGTTGTTATTTTCTTTTAATTTGTTTCGATCGGTGTAGGTCCTTGTGAATCAGAACGCAGTTGTACCAAATTTCAATGATGTATCTGTTTATTCAAAGAAAACGGAGAGCAAGAACATGAAGGCATTGGTATCATGTTCAACTAAGTTGCTTCAGCCTTTAGTGGAGTTATTTGTTGATTCTGTACCAACAAAGCGCGCACATTTGAAGGTTTTCTTCTAGTGCCTTAGCAATTACTGTTTGAACATAATGAAATATTAAATTATACCTCCTTTAATGTATGAGCATGAAAAAATTGCATTTTATTGTCTAAGAATATTGCAATCATTACTTTGGTTCTTAGAAATATGAGGGTGTTTGGATAGAGAAAGGTCTAATAAGGAGATGTGGTTTTAGTGATGCTTGCAGTACGTTCATCTGGGGGTATGACTTTCATCTTTGCTACTCTTAAATCCTTCTATCAACCCATCTTCTTTACGTCAACTACAACTAACATAGTTTGTTACCAATAAGATTATGACAGGATTGAAGGGATCATTTTGATGAAGATCCTTTGAAGTGTGAATTTTACCTCAATTCCACTCATTATTGACGATAGAATAAGTAGTACCGAAGACATATCCTATGTTCCATTTACGCCAAGTAATATCAAGGTCTTTAACTTCAAGGATCTTACCCAGAAGATCCCAGTTAATGCTATCAAGAGCTAACCTTCTTTTTCTTAGGAAAAAAGAGCAAAAAAGGAAGAAGAAAGAAACAAGATTATATTGATATAAAAAGCCTCGGAAATGGGCCATCCCCAAAAGCCACTGAATTACAAAAAAAGAGGTCCTAGTTGGCAGTGATATTCACAAGATCGTAATAGGAAAAAATTGTTTGAAAGGGTATCCCAAAAGCTCCTTTCAATTGAAAAAAAGAAAACACCCCTGACCAATAAATTTTGAAAAAATAAAATGCAAACGTCAAGCAGCTTACCTAAATCTACAAGAAAACGCGTTGCCACCCTCACATAGCGGCTCTTTCAAACACTTCTACCTGATTGACTCCAAAAAAGAAAAAAAAAGAAAATCCAAATTCCTACTATTAGTATAGTTGTCCCTTGCATCTTCCTCTTCCACGGCCACAAAATTATCACCACTACTCCCTCGATCCTCCCCTCCTCCATTACACCCCAATTGCGGTACCCCGAAAAGCTAATGTTAGGCCACCAATTATATTGCAGTATAGTAGGAAGGGCAATAAAGGAAAAGCACGTGTTTGTGGAAGTGTGGCTATTGAGGGTATGTCGGGGACCACAATTAGTTAGGACTTGGGAGAGGGAATATATGTTGGGGTATGGGAGTAGGTCTGGCATGGTCATTTTGGTGTAGGAGTCTCTTTCTCGAGTGCGAGGGAAGGACAGTAGGTCTTCTTGTTCTTGTTTCGCATTGTTCTTATGATCTTGTAATAGCCATTGGTTGATCTCTGATCGAATAAATATCTTGAATTGGAGTCCTATCATATTGTTATCTGAGCGTCAACCTGGAAAGGAAATTTGGCAAGATGGCTCAGAAGAGATTTGAAGAGAACTTGGAGGTGTTCGATCAATAAATTTCTGGCTTATGAGTGGAGATTCAAAAGGTAATTGAAGAAAATTTGGCATCACTGGCAAAGAGCATCGAAAGATTAGGAGTATAGGCAGAAAAGCATCAGAAGATGTTATTGACCTATGATGCGGAAACGGCGAAAGGCCGATCAATTGTATTAGGAAATGTTGATGAATCTGGAAGCAAAGGGAATCCGGCTGAGGTGAATGGAGAATTGGCAGATGCGTTAACGAATGTGGCGAAATCAAGTATAGACAAAACGAATGTGGCGAAATCAGACATAGACGAAGTGTTGAACGATAGAAGTAAGTTCAAGAAGGTAGAAATGCCAATTTTCAATGGATTGGATTCAATTTTCAGATTCATAAGATGGAGTCGAAGAAAATGATGGTAGCGGTAATTAGTTTCGACGGAGCAAGCATTGGATTGGTATCGGTCCAAGGAAGAACATGAACCATTCAAAGATTGGAAGGATTTGAAGCAAAGATTATTGGTGCGGTTTCGATCGATGAAGGAAGGATCAATTTGCAGATGTTTTTTGGCGATTAAACTGGAAACGGCAGTAGAGAAGTATCGAAGCCTCTTCGATAAACTGGCGGCACCATTACCGTTCTTACCTAATGAAGTATTGGAAGAGACCTTCATGAATGGGCTAGTTCCATGGATCAAAGCAGAAGTGGAATGCTAGGAGCCTATTGGGCTTGTGCAAATGATGAAGTTGGCCCAACAAGTAGAGAATGTGAGATAACGCGTATTGAAGCAGGCCATAAGCAAAGCGAAGATAAGGCCCAAACTCTCATTAATAACGTAAAATTTATTGTTCCTGTTGTTACGAAAGGAGGAGGAAAGATGATTGAACCTACACTGATGAGGACGATCACTTTGAGAGGTGTGGTTGCGGGTGGTAATTAGCAAGAAGGACCGGTCAAAAGGTTATTTGATGCGGAATTTCAAGCTAGGAAGGAGAAGGGCTTGTGTTTTAGGTGCAATGACCGATATTCGGTGGGACATCGATGCAAGGGTTGAGAGCAAAGAGAATTAAGAGTTTTAGTTGTTCGGGCAAATGAGGAAGAAGTGGAATTCATTGATGATAACGAGCTGCCAGTAGAGGAAGTGGAATTGAAGACACTTGAAGTGGAAGAGGAGTTGAAGCCTGTTGCAGAGTTATCAATTAACTTGGTTGTAGGGTTGTCGAATCTAGAGCAATGAAGTTAAAAGATGCAATCAAAGGAGAGACCGTGGTAATTTTGATTGATTGTGGAGCTGCGCATAACTTCATCTCAGAAAAGCCGGTGTCCCATTTGCAGTTGCCGATTGTGGAGATCTCTAACTATGGTGTTATTCTGGGCTCTGGTTCTGCAATAAAGGGAAAGGGGGTCTGCGATTAGGTTGAATTGTCCATCGGAGAATGGAAGTTGAGGGATAGTTTTCTTCCCTTGGAGTTAGGAGGAGTGGACGTAATATTGGGAACGCAATGGTTACATTCACAAGGGGTACGTAAGTAGATTGACGAAATTTGACTGTCTTTCAATCAAGGGGTTCAAACAATTGTTCTGAAGGGTGATCCAAGTTTGATCAAGGTTTGCATGAGTCTCAAAAGTATGATGAAATCGTAGATAGACTCAAATAAGGGATTTTTGATAGAGTGTCGAGCAATGGAAGGGAGAGTGTCATTGGCTGAATGGTATGGGGTGGATGAAGTATATACTATGGCCGAATCCATACCAGCACTGTTAGCAAAGTCTGAAGATGTTATCGAGTGGCCCGAGGAGTTACCTCTAACAAGGAGTATTGAACATCATATACATTTAAAAAAAAGGTACTGACCTGGTGAACGTTAGGCCATATCGATATGCTTATCACCAAAAGGAAAAAATGGAGAAGTTGGTAGATGAAATGTTGACCTCAGGGGTCATAAGGCCAAGTATCGGTCCATATTCAAGTCTAGTCTTGTTGGTACGCAAGAACGATGGGAGCGGGAGGTTTTATGTTGGATTATAGAGCACTTGATAATGTTACTATTCCGGATAAGTTTCCAATCCCGGTTATTGAAGAGTTATTTGATGAACCGGATGGTGCGAGCATGTTTTCTAAAATCGTCTTGAAGGTTGGGTATCATCAAATAAGGATGCATCTTGGGGACGTGGAGAAGACAACATTTAGAACTTATGAAGGGCATTATGAGTTTTTAGTAATACCATTCGAGTTAAATAATGCACCATCAACTTTTCAAGCGTTAATGAACTCCATTTTTAAGCCGTATCTATGAAGATTCGTCATGGTGGACTCAATCTAGAGTCTTTGAAGATTACTCAATTCAGGAGCTCAATCTAAATTGGTTGGCGTTCATCTCCTTTTCAATTTAGAAGCAGATCTCTTTTGTCTTGGCTCTTACCTCTTTGTTGTGAAATTTTTTTGTGTACTTCATAATTCTGGTTTGATGTATGCCTTCAGTTCTGGTTTTAATTCTTCTTTGGTAATAGCTACGGACCATTGGACATTGGATATCTGGATCTATTACTTTGTTTGCTTGTTTCCCCTCTATTGGATATGATGAGGGTGCTATAGGGTGCACCTCCTGATCTGCTAGTTATTATGTATTCTGTAACTTGAGACTTTGTTTCTTTTCATTAATTCAATGAAAAATGCGTTTCCTTTTTTTTTTTTCCTTAAAAAAAAATGATATTTTTGGTATATAGCAAAAATCTGGAGGAACACTTGAAGCATTTAGAGTTGGTGCTATCTGCGCTTCAGGAACATTAGTTATATGTCAAGCGAAACAAGTGCCAATTTGCTTGAGATAAGGTGGAATATCTGGGACATTTAATTTTAGGACAATGTGTGGAGACAGATCCTGAGAAGATCCGTGCAATGTTGGAGTGGCCCGTTCCTACTAATATCAGAGAAATTAGGGGATTTTTGGATTTGACTAGTTACTGTAGGCGGTTTGACCAGAATTATGGAAGTGTTGCAGCTCCATTGAGTCCGTTATTAAAAGAGGGTGTTTTTGTGTGGTTCGAAGAAGCTCATAAGGCATTTGAGAAGTTGAAACAAGCTATGGTCACTTTGCCAGTGTTGGCATTACTTGATTTTAACAACCCTTTGAGATTGAGACAGATGCTTCAGCATATGGGATAGGGGCTGTCTTAGTACAACAGAGAAGGCCGATTGCCTACTTTAGCCATACGTTGTCCACGAGGGACCGTGCTAAGCCGGTATATCAAAGGGAACTTATGGTTGTAGTTATGGCAGTTCGACATTGGAGGCCCTATCTTTTGCGAAGGAGATTTATGGTGAAAACTGATAAGTGATCGCTGAAGTTTCTGTTAGAACAACGGGTTATCCAACCACAACATCAAAAGTGGATTGCCAAGTTATTGGGATACGACTTTGAAGTGGTTTATCGACTGGGCCTTGAAAACAACGCAGCTGATGCGTTATCCAGGGTACCTTCTATAGTGCGTCTAGCTCACTTATCAGCTCCTACGTTGTTGGAAGTTCAAGTCATTAAAGAAGAGGTTGAGAAAGATACGAAGTTGATGGAAATCGTTGCTAAGCTGAAAGAAGTTGCTGACAGCGTCCCTAAGTTTTCTTTGCAGCACGACATTTTGAAGTATAAGGGTCGGTTGGTATTATCTAAAACCTCTGCCTATTACCTACAATGTTGCATACATACCATGAATCGGTGTTTGGTGGACATTCTGGCTATTTGAGGACTTATAAGAGGTTGACAGGGGAGTTGTACTGGGAGGGAATGAAAGGGGATGTGAAGAAATATGTGGAAGAATGTGTTGTGTTTGAACGGAATAAGTCGTTGGCTTTGTCCCCAACCGGATTATTTGATGCCTTTAGAAATTCAAGATTGAACCTATGACCCCTTAGTTCTATGGCCTTTTTATTTTTATGTTCCCACTACCACTAGACCAACTAATAATGGTTTATATCCATTTAATAGTATAGATAGGTGGTTGCCAAGTATGGACTAAAATTGAATTTGAAGTAGCCCGGTAAGTTTATCTACGTTGAACTCAAAGTTTGATATTTATTTTTTCAACAAGTTAATGTATTTAGAGATGAAAATATTTGCATCTTAATATCATTTCTAATATATATTGCATGAGAAACCAAATTATATTGATGTTGGAGTTTGCACATTGATGTATTTAAACACATCAAGAAACTAGAACATCCTGTCGAGTGTGATGCTTTCGATCATGACAATGACAGCCCTTTCCTGTTGTTTGTGAATGTTTCCTTTCCTAATGCATATTTGTGATTACGTTTAGCTTTGCTGTGTTGCAAATTGATATTCATGTTACTCGTGTTTGGATGTGTTCAGAAGGTCTTATATTTGGGCTGTGGAAAACATCTTTAATAAAAACAAATTCTATATTATATTATTAGGATGCCATTGGATGCTTGGCTTCTATCACAGACTCCAGGACAACCAAAAAGGTTTTTATGTCACTTCTTGAAAGGTTTCAGTTTCTAAATACTAAGGGTGAGTTTGAGGAGCCAGGAGCCAATGCTGATGAGAATGCTGAAGGAAATACTGGGACAAGAGAGATTGATCTTCAAAGGTAAACCTATGATTTTTAGGACGTTGTTGGTTGAAATTAAATAAAGTTCAAGATGTGTTGAAAATATCAATTAGCTTTTGCAATTTATCATTTTTTTAGGCTTTCGAATTCGGGCCTTGGGATAAATTTGAAGAATCACGATATATATTGAAATGCATTTTTTATTGCCATGTTAATGGCAACAAGCGCTTGCTTGCATGAAGTTTTTTTTTTTTTTTTAAAAAAAAAAAATTGATAACTAGGAGATGAAGCTTAGCTCCGCTGTGCCCGGGCCCCTATCCCCAAGGCCTGAACCCGATAGTCATCAAGCTCAATAGAAGGTTCGAACTGGGGACTTCTAGGCTCTAAGCCAGTATGACCAATGTCCCCAAGCCCAAACAATATTTTAAAGACAACTATTTTTCTTTGAAAAAACTGAACGATCTATGCAACACTTTTCAGCATAACAACATTCAAAAACAGATGCTGTAAGTGTCCTCCTTATCTGCCAAACAAAGTGGACAAATATGAGGAGATAGGCAGTGAAACGGTAATTTCTTTTGCATGACTGAGGAGCAGTTCAATTTACCAGCTAACATGATCCAAACCGTGATGTTCACATGATGTGGGCTTTTGGATTTCCAAAGGGCTTTCTCCAAGTGTTTATCAGTTGGTGATGCCAAGGACAAGTGGTTAACTAGAGATTTAACCGAGAAGACTATTTATTTCTAATGACCAAAGCCTTCTATTCGGAGCAATTGATGTTTTGTTTTTGTCAGAAATGATGCCAACAAGGTTCTGAACATCAGCTATGTCTGCCTCTTTCAACAGCCTGCAAAAGAAGATGGACCATGAAAAGGAAGAACGGTCCCAATGATCTGATACCGAGCTTTTAGGATTAAGGGCAACCCTAAACAGTCTCGGGAACCATGTTTTCAAGGGGATTTTGTCAATCCATGGATCTAACCAAAAAGCAATTCTGCTGCCATTCCCAAGTTTTAACACTGCCAGATCTTCAATTTTCAGCCAAGATGTTGAGATGCTTATCCATTGGCTACGATGGCTGGAGCATAAGTATAACATAGTGGTGAAAAAACGGGGCTTGAGTGAAATGAGGTCATATGCGTGTATGAATAAAATATGAACTTGAAGAATAAGATTGAGAAAATGTGGGATTGATTATTATAGAAAGACAAGCTTTAATCAGAAAGAGAGAGAATACAATATCATAGAAGTATACAACAAAATCACATTGCAAACACTTGAAATTTACAGCCCGCCATGACTAAATAGGTTCTCATCCCCATTTTCCCATTGTTAGACTTATTGCCCTACGTACGTTCTTCTTTTGTCTTGTTAGTGTTGAAACATAGAATATTTGCCCTAGGGGCATTTTTGTCTTATCATGTGTTCCCTAGGGTTTCATCTTTTCTATTTAAATTGTAGCCTCTGGACATTACTTTGTAACACATTATTATAATAAAAGTTCTCTGCATCGTAGTTTTTTCTCCCTGTTCTAGGGTTTTCCACGTAACAAATGTGTGCCATTTTCTCTTTTCTTTACTTTTTCATCATGGTATCAGAGCAAGATGAAACCCTGGCCACAATTGAGGAAAACCCAACAAGAGAATTGCAAGGGCCATCTGGCACCACAAACACAGAAATCGAAGTTGTCGTTAAAACAACCATGGAACGATATTTTCAGATGATGATGCCCCAATTTCAAGAGATGATTGGATCAACCATTGACAAGCCGCACGGATCAAGCTTCGGGTCGCACAGGTCTGCTGATTCCAGCCCTAGTCAGCCGCACGAACAAATCGGATCGCACGGGTCAACCGCCTATGGAGATGATCGGAAAAATCAGCAGATCTTGGTCGAGTCCGAGCCGCACATGTCGACCCTTACTGCTGGTGTTGAAGCCCAGCCAGATGCTCGCGTTGTTCCAGCCGCACGCAAAGCCCAGCCGCTGGTGCTCGAAGTCTAGCCGTCCGCGAAGTCTAAGCCGCACGTGAAGTTCTACCTTTCGATTTTTGATGTCCAGCCGCCTGCGAAGATGATACCCGATGTCCAGCCGACCTTCGATTTCCGATTTCCGAAGTCCCAGCCGAACATAGATTTCTGATTTCCATCGTCGTTCCACTCGGGTCAGCCGTCGGATGATACCTGATACCCATGGGTCGGATGGTACCCAATTGCGTGATACCCATTGGTCGGATGCCCATCATTCATTCTTCCATGATGTCCAGCCGCACGAGATGAACAGAGTCAAACAACAAGCTTTGATGTCCAGATGTGATACCCAGTTGCGTGAGACTGTGCTGATCCCAGCCACGAGCTTTGATCTCTCAAGCCATGTTCTCAAGCCGTCGTCACATATGGTTGCCGGAATCGCTCACAATTCCTTCCAATCGAGCGGTTCTAATCCTTTCTAGCCAAACGGATCTAACTATGTTAAGAACAGTTGACCCAGTTGCAGTCTCAGATTAAATAGTAGAATGAGTCAATACAGCAACAGATGGCTAGTCTTGGAGAGGCGTTTGGAACTACGCCAAATGGCCATAATTATTCAGAAAGCCCGGTAACCTCTTTCCCTAATTTATCTGCAGCTCAATTATTTTATGGGAATCCTGCTAGTTGTATTGTAGGAGAGAAATTAAATGGCCATAATTATTTTTCGTGGTCTCAATCTGTGAGAATGGCTCTCGAGGGTCATCATAAGTTTGGGTATTTGACTGGCGAAATACCAAAACCTAGACAAGGCGACCCTCAGGAACGCGTATGGAAAGGAGAGGACTCTCTACTCCGATCTATGTTAATAGGGAGTATGGAACCCTAGATTGGAATGCCCCTGCTGTATGCTGCTAATGCAAGGGATATTTGGCAGGCCGTGAAAAATTTGTACTCCTCACGACAAAATGGAGCTCGTCTATATGCGCTCCGTAAACAAGTCCATGAATGTAAACAGGGGACCATGGATGTCACCGCTTATTTCAATAAGCTGTCTGTGATCTGGCAAGAGATGGATTTATGTCGAGAATTGAATTGGAGTTGTCCATGTGGAGGAGTTTTGTACTATCAGTCCGAAGAGACAGACCGGGTCTATGATTTCTTGGCAGGGCTTAACCCGAAATTTGATGCTGTGCGAAGTTGAATTCTGGGAACTCGTCCAGTTCCCTCCTTGATGTAAGCATGTTCTGAAATCCGTCTTGAGGAAGATAGGTTTAATGCCATGAATAACCCAGTAACTAAATCAATAGATTCTGCCGCGTTTAAAGTGTCAGGTACTGACAAACAAAATGGAAAGGTTCCTCCGGTCTGTAAACATTGTAAGAAACCCTGGCACACTAAGGAGCAATGCTGGAAGCTTCATGGTCGTCCTCTAAATGGTAAAAGACGACAATCAGGGCATGGACGTGCTTTAGCAAGTGAATCTACAGTTGGTCATCAACCACAGTAGCAGGAGACGAATCAGAACGGCTCTAGTACAGTGTGTGTCAGTGCCATCGCACAATCAGATACGCATCACTCTTGTGGCCTTGTTAGTATAAATGGTAGAAAACCATGGATTCTAGACTCAGGAGCTATGGACCATCTAACTGGCACGTCCGACCAATTCTTGTCTTATTACCCGAGTGCTGGGAATGAGAGGATCAGGATCGTTGATGGATCCTTCGCCCTTGTGACCGGGAAAGGCCGTTTATCACCCTTTGAGGGTTTTGCCCTGCAAGACGTTCTATATGTGCCTAAAATTTCCTATAATTTGCTATCTGTCAGTAAGATTACTAGAGATTTGAAATGTCGTGTTATCTTCTCACCCGATGCTGCTATTTTTTAGGATCTGAACTCGGAGATGACGATTGGCACTGTCGGGCATGATGAGGGGCTCTATTTCCTTATTGAAGATACCTCCTCTAGGATTTGTGATAGGATTAGTTTATTGTCTTCCTGTTTTTCCAATTCTGAGACAGATTATATGTTATGGCATTTTCGTCTCGGTCATCCGAGCTTTCATTATATGAAATATTTATTTCATCATCTATTTCATAATATTAATGTTTCTAACTTGAAATGTGATGTGTGTGTCCAAGCTAAACAACCTCGCGTATCGTTCAAACCCTAACCTTATAAACCTTCGAAACCCTTTACTCTTTTTCATAGTGATGCGTGGGGTCCATCTCTGGTTACAACCACTACTAGTAAACAGTGGTTTGTAACATTCATAGACGACCACACTAGGTTGACCTGGTCTTCCTCCTTACTGACAAGTCCAAAGTCACCTCTGTTTTTCAGCAGTTTTACAATTCTATAGAAATCCAGTTCAACTCAAGAATCACTATTCTTCGGAGTGATAATGGTCGGAAATTCTTTCATAATAACCTCGGGGAATTCCTTGCCTCTAAAGGAATAATCCATCAAAATTCATGTGCTTATACCCCACAAGAAAATGGCGTGGTTGAACGGAAAAACCGTCACCTAATTGAAGTTGCTCGATCACTCATGCTATCCACATACCTTTTGTCATATCTTTGGGGGCGATGCTGTCTTGACAGCAGCTCACTTAATAAATCGAATGCCTTCTCGGGTCTTAAAGTTCTAAACCCCTTTTGACTATTTCAAAGAGTCATATCCTGCTAACCGCCTTACCTCGGATGTTCCACATCGTGTGTTCGGGTGTGTTGTGTTTGTCCATACCCATGGTCCTAATTGAACCAAATTTACCCCTCGGGCTCAGAAGTGTGTTTTTGTGGGATACCCTCTTCATCAACGCGGGTACACATGTTACCATCCTTCTTCCCGCAAGTACTTTGTCTCCATAAGTGAAGAGTCCAACTGAGGTCTAAGTCCTTGCCTGCCAGACATTCCTGAGCCCATTCCCGACACAAGTCTCAATGCTCCTATTCTTCCTACCAAGCAAGTCCCATAGATCACGTACTATAGGAGGAATCTTAGAAAGAAAATAGTGCCTTCCATCACTTCTCCGGCTCCAGTACATGAGTCAGAATGAGTGATAGTTCCAGGTATGAAGCCTTCTAGTCCTAATAATGATAACATATGTGGTGATAATACTTGTGTTGAAAGTAGTGTAAGCAGAGACAATACCGAGAATGTGACTAATGTGGATATTGATCACCATAATAGTATTGACAGTAACAGTGATAGTACTGAGAATGTGGCTGGTACGGATGAAGGCAGTAATGAACCCCAGGTTCAGACTGAAAATGTTGAAGAAGATACAGATGAGACAAAGCAGGATACTGAGTATGATGATGAGAAGTCAGAAGATCAGAAAGACCTAGATAAGACAAAACTAGATACTAAGTGTGACGAGAAGTCCGAAGAACAGAAAGATTATGATGCCTCTCTTGACATCCCTATTGCTTTAAGGAAAGGAACGAGGTCTTGTACCAAGTACCCAATGCAGAGTTATATGTCTTATAGTAACCTGTCTCCGGTGTTCAAAACGTTAACTACTAGCCTCAATACTATTTCGATACCGAGCAACATATATGTAGCTATGGAAATTCCTAAGTGGAGAGCCGCTGTTATAGAAGAAATGAAAGCTCTTGAGAAGAACGACACATGGGAACAGGTCACTCTTCTTGAGGGACACAAGACAGTTGGGTGCAAATGGGTGTTTACTGTTAAGTATAGAACTGATGGTACAATTGACCGGTACAAGGCACGGTTGGTGGCCAGAGGTTTCACTCAGACCTTTGGGATAGATTACTCAGAGACTTTCTCTCCAGTAGTAAAGTTAAACACAGTTCGTGTGCTCCTCTCGGTTGCAGTTAGTAAAAATTGGCCTTTGCACCAGTTTGATGTGAAGAATGCTTTCCTTAATGGCAAATTAGAAGAAGAAGTTTACATGAGTCTGCCTCTAGGATTTGAAAAATAGTTCAGTCGCAAAGTTTGTAAACTGAAGAAGTCTTTATATGGGTTGAAGCAGTCTCCAAGGGCCTGGTTTACCAGATTTACTACATTTGTAAAATCGCAAGGATACAGTCAGGGACATTCAGACCACACCTTGTTCACAAAGAAATTTGAGTCCGGGAAAATGGCAGTTCTAATCGTATATGTTGATGACATTGTAATCTCGGGGGATGATGCTTCAGAAATAGACAGATTGAAGAAAAGAATGGCTGAAGAATTTGAGATCAAGGATCTTGGAAGGTTAAGGTATTTTCTCGGAATGGAGGTGGCCCGATCGAAGGAAGGCATCTCTGTCTCTCAACAAAAGTATACGCTAGATTTACTTAAAGAGACAGGTATGACAGGATGTAAACCTATTGATACTCCTATGGAAGAAAATACTAAGCTGAGTGATCTGAGTGGTAGTGCACCAGTTAACAAAGAGTGGTATTAGCGTTTGGTCGGGAAACTCATTTATCTCTCCCATACGAGACCAGATATTGCGCTGTAGTAAGTGTGGTTAACCAATTTATGCAGTCTCCTTATGAAGAACATATGAAGGCAGTGGAACGAATTTTGAGATATTTAAAGGCTTCTCCAGGCAGGGGATTAATGTTTAGAAAGTCAGATAGATGATGCATCGAGGCCTACACAGATGCTGATTGGGCAAGTTCAGTAGTCGACAAAAAGTCAACATTGGGCTACTGTACGTTCGTTTGGGGTAACCTTGTTACATGGAGGAGTAAAAAACAAGGGGTGGTTGCCAGAAGTAGTGCCGAAGCTGAATACAGGGCCATGAGCCTTGGGATATGCGAAGAAATATGGTTGGAAAAGGTCCTAATTGATCTTAACCAAAGTCATGATGGGCCAATGAAACTCTATTGTGATAACAAGGCTGCTATAAGCATTGCAAACAACCCTGTTCAGAATGACAGAACGAAGCATGTAGAGATTGACAGACATTTTATCAAAGAAAGGCTCGACAATGGAAATATTTGCATTCCCTATGTTCCTTCCAGTCAACAGATTAATGTACTCACAAAAGGACTATCACGAAAACTCTTTGACTCATGTGTTAGCAAGTTGGGTCTCGTTGATATCTACGCTCCAACTTGAGGGGGAGTGTTGAAAAATAGAATATTTGCCCTAGGGGCATTTTTGTCTTATCATGTGGTCTCTAGGGTTTCATCTTTTCTATTTAAACTGTAGTCTCTGGGTATTACTTTGTAACACATTATTATAATAAAAGTTCTTTGCATCGTGGTTTTTTCTCCCTGTATTAGGGTTTTCCACGTAACAAGTGTGTGCCATTTTCTCTTTTCTTTACTTTTTCATCAGTTAGGCTAATGTCTTATGAGGAGAACCAACAACTTATTATTTAATTTCTTCTTTTGTTTACTCAATTTAACCACCCCTAAGGGGTGTCCACATTTGCAAGGGTTTGAGGTTTCTAGGTCATACCAACTTAAAGGTCCCAAATTCAAACCTTCGGGTGAGCCTAATACCAAAAACCCTTGATGTCTCTGGGGTCCGAGCCTTTTATGGGGTTTTGGAGGGAAAGAAACAATTAAATTTTAGAGGGCATGAGAGATCGTGAGACTGAGGCAGTCTTTTGTTAGAATTCACACTACTTATTTGCCCTCTATTTGTAAAGGTTTTTCTAATTACCCTTTCGGTCTTATTTTGCTTGATTTAAGCCCTTTATAGGTTAGCACAACTCTCTTTTTATTTATTTATTTTTTTAGTTCCCCCTTTTTTTGATAATAAACAAATTGCATTAATTCTCCTTGTTTTCTTTCCTATGATTAAATATTAAATAAATAGAAAAAGGGAAATGCTTGTACTCTCCTTCGTTTGGTGTGCAAGTCTTGTTTTTCTGTTACATCTTCTCTTCTGCCTTTTAGGATTTGATGTCACTGAAATTCAACTTCACACTTGTTTCTAGTTTCAATCCTTCTTTCTTCACGCTCTTCTTCTTCTTTTTTATTTTAGTTTTTTATTCTTTTACGGGTTTGAGAGATCTTTGAGTGATGTTTGGTCCTTGTTAGATTCCATGTTTCTTGTGGGCTTCTGTATGGCTAAGCCTTTTTTGTAATTTTTGGGGCTTATTTTGATTGGTTGGAGGTCTTTCTGTAGGTTTCTCCTTTTGTGGGCCTTTTTTTGTGCCATTGCATTATTTCTTTTTCTTTCAATAAAAGCCTAGTTTGTTTGTTTGTTTTTTTATTTTTTTTTTATTTTTAAAATTTTTTAAAAAAATCTTATTATCTATTATTTATTTATTGAAGTGCATCTCACTTTGGCAAAATATTATTAATTTAAATATCTTTTTTGGTAGATGTGTAATGTTGGAGCTAGCTTCAGCTATCATCAAGGGAGCTGATGAGGATCTAATTGATCTAATCTATAAATTTGTTAAGTTTTCTTTTCAGGTATCTTTTCTTTTCTTTTTTTAACTTGAAGCACCAAATACTTAGTGATTTTTATAACAAGATTGATTGAGTTTAATCTTTTAGCTGTTGAATTATTATTAATAATGAAAGTTTAGATGCTTCTGTCAGAGTATTAAATTAATTTATATTAGTTATTAAATTTGGACTTGGGATGATAGTGAATACATGAATCATCAAACTTCCAATTCTCGTCGTACAAGTCCAACTTTTAATATAGTTTTCTTTCAGATAAAAGGTTCAATTTTTCATAAAGGATGATAAACATAATACTAATGATCCTAAGATGAATGAGCTGACGGGAACATGTCATATCCTCCTACTTGTCAAAGCCAGAGATTTCAGAAGGATTTTCCAATTGGCTGTAACAAAAGGAATATAAGATCTTACTCAATTTACTGCACCTGGCTATTTTTTAATGAGAAGGAATGACAAATTAGAAAATTAGGCTTTTTCTTACACTATGATAAGTTATTATTTATTTCGAATATTTCATATGTTAAGTTTGTTTATTTATTTATTTAAATTGATTGTTTCCAAATTTTTGTTTTTAGGGATCTTATGGGTTGAGCCATCATGAAGTGTATCAAACTCTGAGCAGAATTTTGGAGGTTAGGCACACGATGCTACTTGAATATTCAACTTAGGATAAGTCATGGAATCAATTCGTAGTCCTTGCTTTGTAAATCAGTTTTTCCGTACATGAAGTGTGCTGCTATTTGCAGTTAAGAGCACCAACTAAATGATAGTTTGAAATTAATAGGCCGTTAACATCTTAATCCAACCAGCACTTACTAAAATTGAACTATGCAAATTGCTTTGTGCATGAAGCCCATTTCTATTGGCACACCTCTAAAAATTCTCACTACTGATATCAACTCTGGGTCCTTAATAATGCCTAGCAACTCCACAATTAGCTAAATGCCATTCATGAAGCTGTAAATTGATCGACTAATATGGTAACCGAACCGACTACTCGATATGTAAGATACAATATATCCTTTTTTTTGAAAAGGAAACCAAACTTTTTATTAATGCATAAAAAGAAAGTACAAGAGTTGTGTACTTGAAAGAGCACAATACATAACTCGGGATCAAGAGACGCATTCGGGTATCTCGACTAGGTTGACACCTCCTTAGCGCCCTCATCACATCCACAATAACTCAAACACATCGGTATGAAAAGATCTTACAAAAAGACTGAATACAAAGAAGAGGGTGAAACCTCCTTCGAATAACGTAATACAAAGTAAGTGAAAAACAGGAACATAAATCTAAGCTACTTGAATCCTCTTGGTTGGAGAGGAAGGACCCTTCCCTTTAAAAATCTATCAATCCGGATGGATGAAAGCTTGCCAATTTAGACAGATGTCTTGGAGAGAGTATGCTGCAAAATATTTAGAAAGAGAGCACCATTGTGAAGCATTTAGTTTAGCAACCTCATAACGGGTGAACCAAGGATGTTCTTTATCTTGGAAGACTCTTTGATTTCTTTCAAACCATATTTCAACTAGCAAGGCTTTTACTGCATTGATCCAAATCAGATTTGAGGTTTTCTTGAGGATAGGACCTATAAGAATCTGCTGCACATTGCTTCTAAAAATGTTGTTGAATGACCAACTCATGTTGAAAGTTTTAAAAGGGCTCTCCAACAGTTTCTGGCATAAAGACAGTCAAAGAACAAGTGTTGAAGCTCTTCTCCTTCTGATTTACATAAGACACACTGATTGGGGGAAAGAAAATGGGAAGGCAACTTGTGTTGCAATACTGAAGAGCAGTTTAGGGCTCCAAAAAGCATGATCCATACTGTAATGTTCACTCTTCGAGGGCTATTGGATTTCCATAGGGCTTTTTGTAGGCAGATGTCAAGAGGTGAGTCCAAAGCGAGATGGTTAGTTAATGATTTTACCTTGAAGGATCCACTGGCTTCTAAGGACCAAGTACGAGAGTCGGAGCTGTTTGAAGGCTCCTTGTTGGACACCAAGGAGAGCAGATTCTGAAAATCTGAAATTTCATCTTCTTTTAAGAGTCTTCTGAAGAATAAAGACCAAGAATGAGTTTGAGAATCCCAATGATTCAAAACAGATCCATTTTGGTTGGAAGCAATTCCGAACAAGGAAGGAAAACTGTTTTTAAGGGGAGTTTTATCAATCCAGGGGTCATGCCAGAAAGCAATTCTGCTGCCATTTCCTAGATTGAAGACTGCCAATGATTCTACTTTCAACCATGTTTGTGAGATGCTGACCCAAGGACTACGAAGATTGCAAAGTGTCTTCCCAGAAGTGTGCCAATCAAAACTTACTCTTATCAACTTGTCTCCAAAGAGAGGAGTTCTCTTGCATAAAGCGCCATCTCCATTTGGCTAGAAGAGCCAAGTTTCTTCTCTTTAAACCTCCTAGAGCCAGACCACCATCTTCTATCTTTTTAGAGACAATTCCTCATTTTACCAAATGATTTAGTTTCCCTCCTTTATGTCCTTCCCAAAAGAAGTTTCTCATAATTCTTTCTATATAAGAAATTACCTTTTCTAACATCAAGAAGGAAGACATATAATAAATTGGTAGATTAGAGAGAACTGAATTGCATAAAGTTGCCCTACCACCTCTTGAAAGGTTATACCTTCTCCATTTGTCTAGTTTACTCTGAAGTTTATCAATAACCGGCTGCCAAAAGTCCATTCTTTTTGGATATCCACCCAAGGGAAGACCTAGATACAAAAAAGGGAGCTACAAACAACCTAATCTTGAGGCTACGGCTTCTTGCTTGGATTCTTAAATGTTGATTCCACAAATGGCTGATTTTTCCCAATTTATTTTCTGACTGGAGCACCACTCGAATAGTGCAAGAGTTTTTCGAAGAGTCTCTAACATTCTATCATCATATCTACAAAATAAAGGGTGCCATCTGCAAATTGAAGAATGGAGATATGGATGTTATCATTTCCTACCACAAAACCTTCAAACGAGCCTTTTTCATAAATTCTGTTAACCAGGGAGGTTAGGACTTCACTGACTAAGAGGAAAAGAAAGGGAGAGAGTGGGTCTCCTTGTCTAATTCCTCTTGTGGCCATAATTCTTCCCCTAGGTCTTCCGTTGATGAATATGGGAAATTTAGGATTGGATATGCAACCCATAATCCAAGAAATCCATTTTGGGTGGAAGTTTTTTTTCATGGAGAACTTTTTCAAGAAACTCCCAATCAACTCTATCAAAAGCTTTTTCCAAGTTTTAGTATCCACCCTTGTTTCTTCTTGACTCTATACTCCTCCACAACCTCGTTTGCTATTAGAATCGGGTCAAGGATTTGCCTTCCTTCTATGAAAACACTTTGTGTTGGACTTATTAGACTTGGCATGAGAATTTTGAATCGTGCCGCAAATACCTTAGCTACTATCTTGTAAACAATAGTGGATAAGCTAATGGGTCGGAAATTTTTAACCAAGACTGCTTCCTCCTTCTTTTGAATTAAGCAAATGAAATTTTCCTTGATACATGAGTTGAGCTTACCGTTGTGATAAAAATCCTCGAAGACTTCCATAATCCCATCTTTCAACAAATTCCAGAAATGGAGAATAAATTCTATAGTGAACCCATCTGGCCCTGGAGCCTTGTTCTTCCCCAATGCTTTGATTGCAGATTTGATCTCTGATATGCTGAATCTTACGATCAGTTGAGTGTTGGCTTCAACTGAGACTCTTGACCAATCTAGATTCAAAGGGATTAAGCGAGAACCCGTGCATTTTGTGTAAAGATTGGAAAAGAAATCCAATATGATTATTTCTATTTCTCTGAAAGATTTAGTTGGAATCCCTTGCTTATTGAATAATTCAGCAATAAGACTTTTCCTTTTTTTAGCTGCAAGGAAACGGTGAAAGAAATTAGTGTTTTCATCCCCCAGAAGTAACCAATTCAGCTTACTTTTTTGAATGAGGTATCTTTCCTCTGTTTGGTAAAGAGATAAAAGGTCAGCCTTCAAAGATACTCTCACATCTTCTTCTGTTGAAAAGTTCTCAAAACTTTCGGCTTGGAGGTCTTTTTTCCTGATTTCTTTCAGCAGAGATTCTTCTTTAATTTTTTGGCTTTTCTCATGCTCTACCAGCCGCTTTTTTACATTCTGTTTCACACTTCTTAGTCTGGTATAAAGAGCGAATCCATCCCAACCTTGCTGCCCCCCTATCATCAAAGCTCTTTCAATCACCCGACAACATTCCTTATTTTTTAGCCAACTGTTACAGAATCTAAATGGAGAGGGTCCCCATTCAAAAGCACCAGCTTCAAATAATAGAGGGAAGTGGTCTGAAATAGTTTGAACTTGCCTTAACACTCTTGAGTCTTCAAAGATTTCATCCCAATTGTGAGAAATAAAGAATCTGTCGATGAGGGATCTTGACGTCACCACTCCTTCTCTTGACCAAGAGAATCTTCCATTGGACATGTGTATTTCAAGTAGATTTGGACATCTTCCATTGGACATTCCATTGGACATGTGAATTTATTGAAACTTTTGATTTCCCTTGATGCTCTCCCCATTGGAAATCTCTCGTCTTCGTCGGATGCAATTGAAATCCCCTCAAAGGCACGATGGAGCATCACAAAGTTCTATTATGGAAGATAATTCAGACCATAAACTGTCTCTTTCTCTATAACAATTTGGACCGTACTCATTTGTTATCCAGACGCCTTTCTATAGATTGCTTGACATTTTAAGGTCAAGGAGTATGTTGCTTTAGATATCTCTGAAACTGAGATTTTACCTTCATCCCACATGGACAAAATGCCTACTGCCCTACCCGAAGCCTCCACATAAGCCCAACCTATCTCTTTAGAGCTCCCTAAGCTTTTTATAAAGGATAGATCAAAGTTGTCTCTTTTTGTTTCTTGGAGTAGTACTATATCAGGATTTATTTTTTTTAGGAGTCTTTTGATTGCCAACCTTTTAGTTCTATCACCAAGCCCTCTGATGTTCCATGAAATGATCTTCATTAGGTGCTTCAAAAAACTGTGATTCCAGACAAATGATGGATAATTTCTGTTTAACCTAGAGTAATTTCACAATCTTCTATCAAAGAGTTGAACTCCTGAGGTATGCAAGTCTTGTTAATAGGGAGTGAGAACAGAGCTTTCTTCCTTTCTAACCCCTGATCTTCCTCAACTTGGAATAGGAGCTTCAGAGCCGCCTCACTGTCAACTATTTCTTCTGCTATTTTATGGTCAATTTCCTGAATATCTTTTTCGAGTTCTTCACTGCTTACACTTGCAATTGACATTTATTCGAAGTCATGTGTGAGACTCTTTGGAGTGACGGATTCATGAAATGAAGGTCCTTGCAAAAGAGAGACATTTGGATCTGAATCTTTGAAAGATGAATGATTAAGGGGAGGCCAATTAAAAGTATGAGAGACTTGACCTTTTTGAATTGCTTATTGGGAGCTGAAGCCTTATGCAATAGTCCTCGAGTAAGTCGGAGTTTGTAAAAGAAGACCACGACTTGATGTGGGATTTATGTCTTCGCACAAAATGAGGTTTGAAGAGATGCGTACATCTCTCACTAATCGAAGAAGACCCATAATCCTTATTTTCCACAGGTTTCTAAAGAGGCGTGGATGAAGTTGGGATGACAGGGGATGAAATATGTTTCAGTGACTTTTCCCCTGCTGTAACAGAGATAATAATGTCCGATTCTTCAATTTGAGGAGAGAGAAACTCCTGGTTAATAATTACTGAGGGGGAGCCTTTTTTTTTAAAACTTTTTCCACGTAAACAAGGGGAAATATTGAGCAGACCAACCGAGTTTTTCTCTTTCCTCAATAATTGCAACTTTTTGCATTCCTCTAAAGAATCCTCACCAACCGGCTGATTAATAAGTTCCTTCTACCGCGAATTAAGGGGGGATCTTTCAACTTCCACTGACACACTTGTGCCAACCCGTGGAGGGAGATGTTTCATATTCCTTTGCATTTGTAAAGATGACTTTTCGCATTCTTCTGAGGTATTCAAACTAGCCTGTGATCCTTGGTGTGTCTCTTCGCATTCTTCTATTTCTTTCATGCAAGCTAAAGGAAATTGATGCTTCGTGTTCCTCTGATCTTGATCGGAAGAACTTTTCAGAGATGCATATGGATTCCTTGAGTATTTCGGCTTGGAGTCTGAGGAAAGAAGAAAAGATCAATCTGGTCCTAACTCTTCTATAACTGCCCCTTCATCTTTCATGGCTTGGTGGAGACGACTTAAATCAATTGGATTGGAATATTGATTAAGATGAAAATCACCTTTAATTTTTTTGGGAGACTCATCACAATTTATATCACCAAAATTCAAAAAGATATTTCCATGATTTTCATCTTTAATTTCGATGGTTGCGGGCATGAATCCACAAACATTCCTTCTTACTTTTATTTTTGCTTCAGTACAATTGATGAGATTAAGAGTGTCACCTACTATACTTTCAAGACCTCCAAAGTATGCTCCAATTGCTTCAAACGTGGCTCTACACCAATAATCCAATGGAAGATTGTTTATTGAAATCCATCCTCCAAATCCTTTCATAACTGTAGGTCTGCCATGTTTTTCTTTGCTCCATCTTTCAGATCCTCTAAATTTCCTTGATTTAATTTGACTAAGGCTGTCTTTAAACAGTGGATTGAGAATGACAGACGTATGAAAGGCTTGATTCAAAATTTTTTCTATCTCCTTCCATTCATTGAATGCAAATAGCTTCGATATGTTCCATAACTTGTTAGTGTCTTCTTTGTAAACTTCCTGGTTCTTCTGTACCTAAAAAGCTTTCTTGGGTTGCTTTATCACCGAGTCTGAGTTAGGCTGGGTGATGGTTTCTCTTCCTTTCACTATATCCATGAAACTTGTTCTAAAATAACTTTGTCCTTTTCTCATGGAACGACTTTTAACCCATCGGTGTTGTATACTCTGTTTTTTGACATCTGAAGCAAGGGTTGTTGGTTGGGAAGCTTCTGAAAAAGGCACGGGAGATAGGGGATCCTTGAGGCAACCGCTGACCATATCACTGAATTCTTGCCAACCGGACGTTCCATCACCATAAGGGATATGGATATTTTTTCTTCCTCCCGTCCAGGGCCAGACCGTGCATTCCACAAACCAACCTTTGTTATCACGGAATTTTGAGAGGCGGATGACACATTGATCGATTATTTCCTTTAGAAGGAAAAATTCAAATGTTGGACCATTCAGTAACTTTTTCAGGCTTCCATCTAACCATTGTATCATTGACGTTGAGAATATAATCTTTTGCCCTTTTTCCATATCTTCTATGTAAAATCCCTTGCACGCTCTCCACATACAGAAGAAGTGGTCTCCAATGTTGCAACTTTTCACTTCCATGAGTTCTGAGATAGGTAGCGGTTGGGATGGCACCGGAGAAATGGAGGAGTTGGGGAGGAAAGGACTAGTCTGACTGGCTGGAGAAGTTTCAGCAGGAGCGGTGGAGGAGGAGTTTAGGATCGGTGAAGGAAGAGGTTAGGAGAGGGGAGAGGAGAGAAGGAAGAGGAATTTTTCAACTAGAGGCCTATTTTGGAATTCCTTTGTAAGATACAATATATCTAATTACACTTCATTGGTTTCCTATGGAATCTAGAAAATCTTCCACATTATATCTGCCATCAAATACTAGAATTGTCCTTTACCCAAATTCAGATTGATTACTCAATTCTTGTCCTTATTGCTCTTTCTCCACACAATCAGAAAATTTCTCTGCCATCTTTGAATTGGAAGTTACTATCTTTGATGTCAATCCTTTCTTCAATTGTATACCGTCACTTGGTTTTTTAAAGCGTGTTTTTTTTTTTAAGATTGAACAAAAAAACTTAGGATATGTAGAAACCTGTTTTTGGCAGTGTATATATATATATAAGTAAATCAATCAATAGTCTTCGTCCTATTGAAAGTGAAGGATCAATTATAAATAATATGAATAAAAACATTCCTAGTCATAGTGATAATTACAATTCTAGTTACGGTACTATTGATGATTTGGTCGG
The DNA here is from genome assembly GCF_009727055.1 of Benincasa hispida. Classification (NCBI taxonomy): domain Eukaryota; kingdom Viridiplantae; phylum Streptophyta; class Magnoliopsida; order Cucurbitales; family Cucurbitaceae; genus Benincasa; species Benincasa hispida. Next base: position 77,750,734 of record NC_052359.1, read on the forward strand.
CATTTGGAATTTCGTATCTAATGACACTTTTTTAGATAGCTATAGTAATAGCAACAATTATACCATATATTTGGATATTGAAAATCAATTTTTTGAGATCGACAATGATCCTTCTTTTGTAAGTGAACTTGATTTTTTTTTTATAGTTTTTGGAACTCTACTTATCAAAATAACGTTTCTAAGAGTGATGATTTCCACTATGATCTTACATGTGCGATATATATATATATTGGAGATGAAAACTAAGCTTTTCATTGATATAATGAAAATGAAGTACAAAGTACAGTATATAGAATTAGGAGGTGCACCCGGACATCTCAACTAGGTTGACACCCTCTTAGTACCCTCATCATCTCCAAAGAAGTCCCAAAAACAAAATACAAAAACAAGGGCTAACAATCCTGTTGGATAAAAGAACTCCAATTTAAACTTATGTCCTACAGAGAGTAGTCTTCAAAATGTTTAGATGGGGAACCCCATGAGGAAGCATTAAGCCTTGCTGTCTCGAAGCGATCCTTCCAATAAGTTGCTTTATTGTGAAATATTCTTTGATTTCTCTCTGTTATAGTTCTATTGTTAGGGTTTTCTATTATTTTAAATATTTTGTTATATTTTCCTTTTCTATGCTTTCCTTCTTTGGTCACTCTTAGGAACACTCAGAGAATATATGCTGAAGAGTCTCACTTGCTGCCATACATAGGGACAAATAGTAGGGGACAAACACTGATTTGTGAGTTTCCTTTGTAAAACCTCCGTGCAGTTCAAAGCTCCAAATATCATTATCCAAAATCGTAATGTTGACTCGACACGGGCTCTTGGACTTCCCAAATTGCCTTTTCCATACCTCTTTCTAAAGGGGAAGAAGGTTGGAGGTGTTTAACCAATGATTTAACCGAGAATGTGCCATCAGATTCCAATGACCAAGAGTGTTTATCGGTGCTATCTACCACTTTTTTCTTTGATAACATCCCAATAAGATTCTGAAAATCCACCGGTTCATCATCTTTTAGGAATCTATGAAAGAAAATTGACCATGAGTGATCCCAATGCTCTGCTACAGAACCTTGCGGCTTTAGAGCAATTTTAAAAAGTTCTGGAAAGAGAATTTCCAAAGGCAGCTTGTCAATCCAAGGATCCAACCACAACCTGATTCTTCTACCATTCCCGAGCTTATAAAGAGCTAAAGCTTCAACTTTAACCCAAGCTCTTGATATGCTGATCCAAGGGGGGCTTCGAAGGCTTAGATTAACCTTGCCTGCGGTGTGCCAATTAAACAGTTCTTGCCCATTTATGCTACTGATAACTTGGTGCCAAAGGGAGTTTACTTCATTAAAATATCTCCAACCCATTTAGCTAGTAATGCCAACTTTTTCGCTTTTAAACCTCCACCCAAACCTCCATCCTTTTGATTCTGAGGGACTATCTCCCATTTAATCAAATGATTAATTTTGCCTCCTTGATGTCCCTCCCAAAAGAAATTTCTCTTCAAACGTTCAATTGAGTTGACTGTTTTTGGCAGTGTATGAAAATTTAAGGTTGAACTGTTCAAAATAATGATTAGTAATGTCGATACTAAATTGTCTTTTGAATTTGACCAGTTAACAATTGCTCCACCTCATATTGATTTAAGAAATTTATTTTTCAGGGGTTTAGTGGAGAGTTCTGTAACCTGAATAATAGACGTGCTAAGTTGAGCAAGAAATGATTTTCTTTTAGTTTTGTTTTAAATTACCTCCTGCATTTTTCATTCTAGATTTTTCATATTTTCTTACTCGACTAACATTTTCTCTCATGCGAGATCTCAACTTGAGACTCTTGATAAGGTAGATGTTGCAGGATAATGCTATAAATGTATGCTTGTTCGTCCCTGGTATTGGCATATTGTAACATGGAGCCAACTGCCATTGGCAGTTAAGCATACCAACTCAATGACAATTTGAGATTAACAGACTACTGACAATGACAACCGTGTAACCTCTTACTAAACCATAAGATTACAAGTTACTCTGTTAGAAGCTGTTACTGTACACTTTGAGTGATGATAAAAATAAACATCCAGCTTTGCTTCATATATCCAGTGTCGGTTGTCATGAATACTAGTTGATTTGTCTCTCCATATTCTACTAATAAACTCTATGCTACAACTATATTTAAGTCTAATCGCTCATGAAATGATGCAGGAACATGCTTGGGTTGCTTCTTCTAGATTTCCTGACCTGGTAGATATGTTAATTGATCTGCAATCTCCTGCTGAAACTTCATCTCAAAGAAGTCGGTTTGCTTGCTTCCACATTCTTCTGGTTCATTCATTGAAGGTCCAAAATTTTGAATTTTTTTTTTTTTTTTTTTTTTGCATTTTTTTCCTTTTAAATTATGTTTTCTGTTTCTTAAGTTTGTTGACGTTTTCTTCGGTTTTTGGGTTCTTTGTTGTGGGTTAGCTTTGTTGTTGGTTTGTTTATTTGTTTTGTTCAAGGTTGTTAGTTGTAATTCATTTTTGACCTTTTTTTTTTCTTTTCCCCTCTTTTCTCCCTTCGGTGGTTGTTTCCTTTAACATTTTGCATCCTCTCGTCTATCAATAAAAAAATGTTTCTTGTTAATTAAAAAAAAGAAGATAACTCGAAATATCTAAGAGGATAAGGTTCCATATATACATAGAGAATTTGTACCTGGGTTCCAATAATTGTGAATAGGACAAACTTTGTAGCAATTACCTTCTCCAGAGGGCTTTTTTCCGTGATGATAGTGCCATATGCACTTTGCCAATAAGCTTTTGGTCTTCTCTTTAATTCCATAGATCTCTAAACCTCCCTTTTTCAGTGGGTATTTAACAGTTTAAGGATTGACTGTAGCCGATTTAACAAGATGACTACCTTTTTTTTTCCCCTTTGTTTCCTTTCCATAAGAAATTCTGTACAGTTTCTCAGTTGATGCAAACCACATTGGACGAAATGTGGAGATAAATGATAAATAGGTAGCTTTCCCGAATTAGCTTGAATAAGGTTGAGCCTACCTCTTTAAGAAATGTGTGATGATCCTCATGAAAGAAGTCACGTTTCCACCTTTTCCACAGTAGGATCCCAAAAAGTTGAATATCTAGGCTTACTATTTAAGGGTAGCTGATGGAAATGTGTTATGGTTCTCACTTAATAAAAGGATTTAAAGCTGATGGTTATGTTTATCCGGAACCTTATCAAAGTTCGTATTTCTTCTTGGTGCCTACTCTCTGAAGAGCGATTCTGTGATTATGATCTTACTCTGCTCATGTGTTAGCCAATTGGGAATCCTTTCTTGAGTTCTTCTTTGATCTTGTAATCCTTTGGATCTGCATGCATGTATCTTGACTAATGGAAAATTGCTCACTTTACAATATTTGGTAGTCCAATTTTTTTATGATATTTTATTTAATAATCTAAATAGCTGGGCACAGTTGATGTAAACCCTAGATTTTACATCTTTTCTACCATTAGCTGAAACCCATGTTGGCATTGCTCTGTATATTTGTTGGTCACTTAAAAAACTTGCGAAACATGTAAAACTAAATGATAAAATTATATTGCAATATCAGGAAAAAATTACAATATATCTCAACACATTCTAGAGGGCTGAGAATCCTCTTATAAATTCCCAGTTAGGAAATAACCACAAAATTCTTCACACCTTTCTCCAACCCCTTTCCTTCTAATGGTAGCAAAAAGACCTAATCAACTTACTACTATTTACTAATATGCCCCAACTAATAACCATACTAATATTCTACTAATACTCCTATTATTTCTATAATTATGGGCCTTATAATAATTCGCCCTTTGAAGACACCTTGTCCTTAAGGTGTGCTTACAAAATGCGATCACAAAATTGGGCAATGTTCCTTCTCACACTTTTAAAACATGGAACTCACTACCAGTTCTGTTGAAAGAATTTCTCTCTTTAGCCTTGGAACTCAATTGGACTTGAGTAATTTCACTTGCATGCAGCCCATCGGACAACCCAATACCCCATAGACTTTCATAATCTTCCTTCTCCTCACAAGGCACGTGACCATCAGTAACAACTTTTTGGACCACAACCCAGTTCAGCCTTTGGTCCCATTCACCATTTTCTTTAAAATTAACCATGAGCTTCCGGCCCCTCCAGCCCATATTCCAGCCCCTTGCCATTCTAACAAATGGGCCTCAATGTCATTACTAAATTCAAGCCCACTAAGCCTCTTTCTTCTGTCTTAATGGATCTTCACGTGGTTAATTTTCCATTTTTCCAGCACCTCCCCTCTAGTCCAAAACCCATATTCCCTTGAGAATTCCACTTCCTTACTTAAACTAGGTCGCCCATTTGAAAATAATTGGGCCTTTTTAAGCAAAGCCAGCCCGCTATTTCACTCGGACTTAATGGTGTAACTTTTTCCAGTACATGGCCCCACATCCTGGCATTTCATATGGTTTGCATATTTTGTTGTTCTCTTCCTCGAAAATAGCTGCTCCTTCCTTCCACCTTCTCCATTGACGGAAACCCTTTTTTCCTACCATCTTCAGTGTCTTCAGCCTCCTTGCCCATATTTGAAACCTCATGCCAACTGTCCAATCATTTGGTCGTCCTTCTCCGCCGCCCAATAACTCGATTTCCTCTTCTTCTATAGTTCGACAAAAGTTATTCGCTACTATGAGATAATAGAGCACCATGCTTACCTTGAGAAGAACTCGACTTAAGTGCACAAATGACTTTCCATCGCCACATATGGTCGCCAGTAAGTAGGTTATTTTCCGAATCTTTCTTCGCCGACCACTTTGCCTTTTTGCGAAATTTTTCCCTCCCATTCTCGCCCAACCCTACCTCTACTTCTTGATGAAACCTCCATCGTTGGCTATTGATTTCCTGGTTCAATTTTAGTCCAATTACTCCCGGATTAAGGTTATGATTCCATTCCTTTATCACCTAAATGGTTGACACGTGGATTGCACTAGGGTTAGACTTTTCATTTCCCTCCCATTTTTGCCAATGCCAATTTCGTTCTCCACTTTCCATCAATATATAATCATGGACCTCCAAATTTTCAAACTCACCTAGCCCATACATACAAATTCAGCCCATAACATTCGGGTCGGCATTCCCTTTCCATTTAAGCGTCTTTCCTATAAGCGATTGACACGTCAGCAGTCCCCATCTTTCATGCGATTGCTCCCTTTCCTCCCTTTGGCCTTCATCACGACTTCTCCCGCCATTAACAATCTGATTCCACTCATCGCCGGCCACCTTCCCCTTCATCGTTGGATCTGATCGCCGTTCTCTTTGCTTTTGGATCCAACGTTGTCTTGGCTACCGGTTGGCCTTCGAATCCGCCCACACCGTCTTCTTCCGATCTTCGTATGTAGCTCTGCCTCCCCTAGTGGTTTCTTCATCATCTTCAGCCACCCATGCCATTGCCTTCGATCGTCATCTTTATCTTTTTTTTTCTCCTCTCGTCCCTTGATTCTTGCGGCTTCTGAACCATTTTTTCCATTTTCTTTGCCATCTTAGCCACTGAACTATTAGTTTTTAAAAATTAATTAAATTAATTAATGTTAGATAAAACTGATTAATTAAACCTTTTAATTAATTTTATTAATTTAATATCTAATATTAAATTAATACAACACCAATTTCACTACATGAATTTAATTTTATATAACTAATATTTAAATCATAATTTAAACATTAATCAATTCTCCAATTTTGTTTAATTTTGATAAAATTAAACATTTCAATGGTATTTAATACAATTAATAGAAACTCTAATTGAATTTGAACATTTCAAATTCCAAACCTTAATTTCAAATCTCATCAGGATTACTAATCCAAATTACGAGCTAGTAGAGGGACCTTATGGACCTACAGATCATGAGCTCCAACAATTTGCAATTAATTGGTTAAACTCTTTAAACCGAATTAATCACTATTCGTTAACTACCAAGACATTCCACTATAGCTCGATAGTTGCACTTTCCTCACTATAGATATATTTCTGTCCATTTTAACCATAATCGATAAGTCAATCGTCGTTCGTATTTACAATTGGGTCAAAGATTACTGTTTTACCCCTGTAAATACATCTTGCTCCTTAAACTCCCATTGATCCTCCATTGAACAATTGATTTATAGTCCAACTTATAAACCATGAACCCTCCCTTTCATGAGAGGGCGGGGCCTCGTTGTTCAAGACAAGGCAACAACGTTTAAGAGAACAATCTATCTGCTAACCCTAAGTCGGGTAGGAGTGAATTCCATATTGCAAAAGTATGTTCCCAGCTATCTATCCGGTCTTATCCACAAAATGGAAGCCTTATTGAGCAGTGCTGTTGGACTACTCTCACCTATACAGATCAAAAGATAATCCTGAATAAACAGGAGTTTATAGTTAGCCCAGGATTAAAATCGAGTCACCCTTGGTCATTGTCTCCACATGAATGATTTTTGGATCACATCATTTGTATTAGTATACAAAATGGGCTGCATCCAATAGTGTCACCAGTATGAGGTACCCAATCTCATCCATATACTTATAGATCATTTTTGGCTACATACTAAAACTTGATCCTCTTTTTTGTTGCCACATAAAGTTAATATATTCATGTTATAGCCATGGATTTGTTTATTGGATTTTTATAAAAGAATGCAATATCAATAATAATTTATTGAATAAAATACTCAACAATATTTTTATTGATAAATATAAGGTGTTAACAACATTTACAAACTGCGAGTTTAGGACATTCCCAACATAAATTGCCGTCGATTTCTTCTTTATCTGACTGCCAATTTGCTTTCCCAACCATTTGATTATCGAAAATTTTTCCCTCGAATGATGCTTCATCCATTGATCAACTAGTTTTCTCGTCGGTGTTGAACGCTTCCACTTCCACCAATTGCTTCTTTCTGTCCATTTCACTCTTCGTCGTTCATAATGGCCACGGTTAACCAAGTTTCTCTTCTTCTCCGATTTCTCCCGCTTCAATTCAGCTTTTTTTGATCTCTTTTTCTCCTCTGCTCTAGAGCTCCTCATCTCCTTCTTTTCTCCTTCTCTCTCATCTACCTTCAGTGTCAATTTCCTCTCAACGAAGCTTGCTGGAACAACCACCCTCAGCGTTTCTTGTTTTTCTGGGCTTTTCTTTGTCGATTCTTCTTCCTTTGCTTTGATAGATGCTAGTCTTCTCTCTTCTCTTTCTCTCTCTTTGTTGAGAATCCTTGATCCTTTGTTGCAGTGCTCTCATTTCTCTTTTTATTTCTGAGAGTACTTCATTCCTCCGATTAAGATCCATTACTAAAATTGATGTTTCAGGCTGAACTTTGATACCAATTTGTTACGGTACTTACTACCAAGAGAACTCAAGAACACAAAGAAAAAACAAGAAAACTAAAAGATAGAATTATACTGCAATATCATGAAGAAATTACAATATACCACAACACATTTTAGAGGGTTGAGAATCCTCTCCCAAATTCCTAATTAGGAAATCACCACAAAATTCTTCACACCTTCTCCAACCTCTCTCCTATTTGTAGCAAAAGGGCCTAACCAACTTACTAATACTCCTATTATTTCTATAACTAGGGGACATACAAAATCGTCACCATGGGTTAGCATGGGTCATTTTCATATTTGAGCCATGGTGTCTGCTTTTGGAGGAAGAAGTAAAAAGCCTATGGAGGACTGTTTTATTTTTTGTGCATTTTTTCAACAATATATGAGAATGTCGGTTTCTTTTTCTCCGTAATTTGCTGTGACCTAACTCTTACTATTGGTACTTTATGTAGGTTAGCTCGGTAGAGGAGAGCAACAAGGCTTTTCTTATGCTCAACGAGATTATAGTCGCATTAAAAAGTGTAAGAGCTACTTTTGAAAATGCTTATATTTTCCTACTAAATTTGGAATGGGACTCTACGACACGTTTCACAGTTTTATATGGCACTGAAACTTGTGTGTGGGTCATCTCACATTAAACATTATTCAAATATTAGTTTAAGGTTTTTTTTAAAATAATAATAATAATAATAATTAAAAATCAGCCATCACCCACCTAATGGTGAATACAAAAGGACTCGATTTGAAAGAAATCATGGAGTATTCCGAGTTTCTTATCTTTTTTATCATGAGAGATTGGATTCAACTCATTTTAAAGCTTCTAGTTGGTGTTCTCTTTCAAAGCTATTTGGCGGTTTCAATGCAAGATATTTGTTGAAGCTAGGATTTTTTTTTTTTTTATTTCTCCTGTTTAGTGTCTTGTTCAGCTTTGTTATTGTTACTTTTTGTTTGTTGTTGTTATACTAAATTGTAGCATTGTCATTAACTCATTTTGTAATCTAATATTTCATAGGATGAATTTTTTGGCTCAGATGTGCACTTGTTGTATTCTCTTATGTGCTCATGTAATATCTTGAGAGATATTTGGCCTGTTAATGTGTCGGATGTCATTTATGTTGTGACGTAGGCAGAGGAAGGCAGCAGGAAAGCAGCTTATGACATTCTTCATTGTATCAGTTGCAGCCTAAAAGATTTGTCTCATACAAACTCTGATGCACATAAAAAATTTGTGGCCATGGTAAGTGCATATAATCTTTCCTTAGAATTTTAATTAATTAATTTATTTATGGAATCCATTTATATATCAGTGCCAGATATGTGTTTTTTGGGATGGGATGAGGAGAAAATTAAAGACCATCTTTAGGATGTTATTTTATATTAGTCCTAGTATCTAAAGTCTTTTTTTTTTTTTTTTTTTTTTTTTTTTTTTTTTTTTTGGTAATTCAGTTTCTATTTCGAGGACCAATTGAAAATCCTTTTTTGTCACCTCATGGTCTTTTGTTGCGTATTATATATTCTCATTAAATTAATAGTCTTGTTTCTTTGAAAAAAAAAAAAATTTTAGTAGCAAAAGTCTTGTTTCTACCGGTTCTCCAAAATCCTACAAGTTTTATGGCAACTAAATGTTTTAGGGTATGAAGGCCATTAAAGATTCCTAAGTTACCTTGTTACTAATTGGAATATGATTGGGCCCTTTTGTATATCCTTTGATTTATTTTATTCATCAATGAATTCATTTCTTATTAAAAAAAAAAAAAAAATTCTAGTTTAGTTGAATATTTTTTGAATTTGAATAGTGTCGATTATGTTCATTCATATTAAAAAAGAAAAATAAGTATTGAAAATCAATGCAACTTTTTAAAAATTATTTTTAGGGAGCAATTTAATGCCAGGATCTTCTAACGGAATCTTAATGGTTTAAAACTCCGGTTTAATTATTATGACAAGTTCTTTTATGGTTGACTCTCACTGTAAGTCTGTTTCATTCCAATGCTTTCCTTGCTCATGAGCTAGCGACTTTACAATATTCAGATATTGGGCTATCTGTCTGGTGCATCTCCTCACGTAAAGAGTGGAGCAATCTCTGCACTCTCAGTGCTGGTCTATGAAGACGCAGATATATGTCTTTCAATCCCTGATCTTGTGCCTTCCCTCTTATCTTTGCTACGAGGAAAGGCTATAGAAGTTATAAAAGTATGCATCTTAACTTTGGATTCTAATTTTTATTCATTTTAATCTCGGAGATAACAAGTTGACCTTATTCATTTAATAGGCAGTGCTAGGGTTTGTGAAAGTTTTAGTTTCTTCCTTGCAAGCTAAGCTTCTTCAGAGCATCATTTCTGATATTCTTACAGCGACTCTACCTTGGTCGTCTGTCTCAAGGCATCATTTTAGATCGAAGGTAACCTTCAAATATTGCAATAGAAACTTTCGGAATAAGTATTTGTATGAATAACAGTGACATCCCAAATTTCAGGTAATTCTAAATTATTTATCTCGTATTATTTAGAATTATATTCTGGATTTTTGGAGTTGAAAATTTAATTGAAAAGTAAATTTATTCAAATTATTTGATAAAAGATTTGGACCATTGGATAAAAATTTGGAAGTTTGGTTTAAGATCCATGAAAGATTGGAATTTTAGGGGAAAGGTATTATGTTTTAGCTAATATTTAGATTAGTTGTTAATATGGATTAAGTAGTGATTAATTAGTATTTTAGAATTAATTAGTTAATTGTCTTATTTTTATGTAAGACTATATATAGCCACTTTTGGGCTGTAATTAGAAGCTTTTGATCATCATTTCAATAAAACTTTAGTTCTTTAGAGAGCATTCTCTCATTTTAAGGATGAATTTCCCTTGTTTGGCCATGGATTTAGCCTAAATATCTTTTCCGTTGCATCGATTGGTATCAGAGCTTCAGATGACATTCCTGAGCAAAAGCAAAATCATAGATGGCGATCTTCCAAGCACATCAACGGTGGACTGCCGGATTTGCTTCTCCAAGGTATGTTCAATACACTTCACCACCATCACCACTTCCATATTCATCATTCCACCACAGCCATAGCCATGTTCATTACTGTTCTACCACAACCAAACAACCTAAACCACTTCCACATTCTTCATCCTGCCACTACCACCGTATTCATCAATATCACCCTTCATCCAACCCATCCAACCACCCTAAACAAAAAACAAAATATGGCCACTATCACACCTATTCATCATATTTTGTAGCTTAAAAAAGAGCCAAACAAGTAGATGTTTTCTGCGAAAATTTTGCAAAATATAAGGCTAGAGACAAAAGATTATGAAGCTGAAGATGAAGCAGAAGACAATTACGATGAAGATAGCGACATTGATGTAATTGAAGAAAAAGAATTTACAGAGATAGAATCACATACTGGTTGGCGTCCATGGATGATTAAAGAGGAAATCAGAAAAGTAGAAAAGGCAGAAAAAGAAGAAGAAATCGAAGGTGGAGAATGTGTGAATCTTTTGACTGGGGGATCAGAACCTCCTGTCATCGAGCAAAAACCCAACACAACCATCGATTTCTCTAGAGGAGCTCGGAGTTTAATGTTGCCGGTTTTTTATGTAGTCAACACTGGAGCTTCGTCATCGGAGGGAGAAGTTACCATCATGGTCACAGTGTTGTCGAAGGAGCTCATCCTTTCGGAAGGTGAAGCGTCTTCGGATGAGGTCGAACGGAAGAACAAATCATCGCTAGCTACCGAAGCTGTGTTGGAGGTGGAGGAATTCGCTGCAAAAGCTTCATCGGAGGAGGAATGATCAAAGAAGATGGAAGAAAGGAAAATTTGTTGGCGGCCACAGTTTTTCTCGATGAAGAAGGAAACAAGATAAAGACTTGGGCAGACTTGGTATTTTACACCAAAGCCCTGAACCTAAGTGACATGTTGAGAACACCATCCTTGGGCCCTTTGATGGGCCTCTCTTCACCTTTAGACTTTATGGACTCAAATCAAAATGCTCAATTTAAATTCAAAAGACATTTCAATTTGAAAAGATTGTTTTTATAGAGCATGATGTTAATTCAAATTTGGATTTTGATTCCAATTTGAATTTGGGAAATTTTGCGCCAAGATTTTTCAATCGGGGTCTACCACACTCAAAAAGCAGAAAGAAATAAACTTCTCTTTATCACCTCGAACTCGAGGACGAGTTTTTTTTTAAGTCGGGGTGAATGAGATTAGTATGTTTTAGTTAATATTCAGATTAGTTGTTAATATGGATTAAGTAGTGGTTTGAGATTGTGGTCTTTGGATACATCAGGAAGGTGCACGGTTAAATCCTTGTCAAAATATGTGATTGCTTCTTCTTCGATTGATAAGGTGTGTTGCAAAGCTCTTTGGAAATCAAAGAGTCCCAAAAGAATTAATATTTTGGCATGGATTCTTCTTTATGTTCCCTTAATTGCTCATCCACTTTGCAACTATCCTCTTTGCTTAGCTTGTGGAGAAGATATGCAACATTTGTTTCTTTATTGTTCCTAATCAAGAAATTGTTAGTGGAAATCATTTTCTTGCTTTGGTGTGCAATGGGTTTTTGGGAATACAGCTAGAGACAACTTTCTCCATTTGTTGGTCGGTCATTCTCTTGTCTTTAGAGCTCAGATACTATGGTCAAATGCAATTAAAGCTTTGATTTATGAGTTTTTGTTTGAACGTAACAAGAGAGTTTTCATAGCTGAGAATATTTGCTTTTGAAGATTATTCCATCTAGGAGGGTTAGCCCGCCTCTTAGCTTCTTCTTGGAGTTCACAATCCAAGCTTTTGAAGATTATTCCATCTAGGATATTTGTCTTAATTGGAATGCGTTTTTATTTTCTATGTAATCAAGCAAATATTCCATCTAGGATATTTGTCTTAATCAAGCAATTTAGTATTTTTGTAATCTCTGAATCCATGTACTCGTATAGGAAATGATGAGGGTGTTATGGGGGTGTTAACATAGCTGAGATGTCTAGGTGCACTTATTAATCCTCTGCTTTTAATTGTCTTGGTTTAGTATTTTGTCTCATCGTATTTGAGCTATTGCTCTTTTCATTATATCAATGAATAGTTCTGTTTCCATTAAAAAAAAATAGATTAAGTAGTGATTAATTTGTATTTTAGAATTAATTAGTTAATTGTCTTTTTTTTTTTTTTTTTTGGTAAGGTTATATATAGCCACTTTAAAGTTGTAATTAGAAGCTTTTGATCATTATTTCAATAGAACTTTAGTTCTTTAGAGAGCATTCTCTCATCTTAGGGATGGATTTCCCTTGCTTGACCATGGATTTGGCCTAATACCCCGACCCGTTGGATCATATATGAATATATATTGAAAGTAGAAGAAGGAGAAGACACAATATTTACATGGAAAACCCTAGAATAGGGAGAAAAATCACGATAGAAGAGTTCTTTTTTATTATTATTTTTCTTATGTCATACAAGAGAGGGCGTAGTTATAAATAGACTTGTAAGAAACCCTAATACAGAATATGGTAAAGTAAAAATACCAAAATGCCCTCAGGGCTAATACATAATAGCCCTTTATTTTCAACATTGCCCCTCAAGTTTGCCCGAATAATCCTTTGGTGAGAATATTAGCAACTAGACTAGAGAGAATGTACAAGATACAGATACTGCCACTGTCCAACCTTTTTTTGATGAAGTGTCTATTGATTTCCATATGTTTTGTCCTATCATGTTGAACCGGATTATTGGCTATGCTTATTGCTGCCTTGTTATCACAATAAAGCTTCATAGGAAGATCACTATCTTGATGGAGATCAGACAGAACTTTCTTCAACCAGATTTCTTCATATATTTCCAAACTTGTAGCTCTGTATTTCGCTTCTGCACTGTTCGTAGCAACCACACTTGCTTCTTACTTCTCCAAATAACAAGATTACCCCACACAAAGGTACAGTACCCAGACGTCGATCTTCTGTCTATAACAGATCTTGTCCAATCAGAATTGGTGTACGCCTCAATACATTGTCCGTTGGTTTTCTTAAACATCAGACCCTTACTTAGAGTAGTTTTCAAATATCTCAGGATTCAATTTACAGCCTTCATACCTTCTTCGTAAGGTGCCTGCATAAACTGACGAACCACATTGACGGTGTAGGATATATCTAGTCTAGTATGGGATAAGTACATCAAATTTCCCACTAGATGTTGATATCTTTCTTCATTGAGAAGTACTTGTTAACAATCTCCCAGCATAGCGTTGAGTTCTACAGAAGTATCAACAGGTTTACATCTAGTCATACCTGTATCTTTCAATAAATCAAGTGTATATTTTCGTTGAGAAACATAGATCTCCTCTCTTGATCTTGCCACTTCCATTCCTAGAAAATACCTTAATCTCCTAAGGTCTTTAATCTCAAACTCCTCAGTCATTTTTTTCTTCAACTTGATAATCTCAACAGTAGCATCCCCTGACAGAACAATATCGTCTACGTACACAATAAGAACAATAATCTTCCCTAATACTGGCCTTTTTGTGAACAAGGTGTGATCAGAATGCCCTTAAGTATATTCTTGGGACTCAACAAAGGTAATGAACCTGTCAAACCAAGCTCTCAGAGACTGTTTCAAAGCAAGGTAACTTCCTGAGTTTACACACCTGGTGGTCAAATTGAGTTTCAAAACCAGGAGGATGACTCATATACATCTCTTCCTCTAATTCTCCATTTAGAAACACATTATTTACATCGAGTTGATGGAGAGGCCAATCTTTGTTAACGGCCACTGAAAGGAGAACTTGAACCGTGTTTAGCTTCGCTACAGGAGAAAAAGTCTCTGAGTAGTCTATTCCAAAAGTCTAGGTAAACCCTTTAGCAACCAATCTGGCCTTGTACCTGTTAAGAGTTCCATCAAACTTATATTTTATGGTGAACACCCACTTGTACCCAACTATCTTGTACCCTTTAGGAAGAGCAACACGATCCCGTGTATTGTTCTTCTCAAGAGCTCTCATCTCTTCCATGATTGCAGCCTTTCATTCAGGAACCTCCATTGCCACATGTATATTGTTTGGTATTGTTACTGGATCCAGACTTGTAGTGAGAGCCACATGTATACTGTTTCCATACTGCAGCCTTCCATTCAGGAACCTCCATTTCCATATGTATACTGGTTGGTATTGTTACAGTATCCAGACTTGTAGTGAGAGCCTTGAACTCAGAAGATAAATTACTCTAAGATAGAAAGCTATGGATGAGATACTTAGTACACAACCTAGTACCCTTCCTCAACGCATTGGGTAGATCAAGAGAGGCATCATATCTCTCTTTTTGTCAGATCCCTCATCAGTAAGAAGATACTCAGTTCCCTGTGGCGGAGTTTCATCCTCGGTGCTTCTTCCAAAGACTCACCCCTACCTGCAACTTTGTCAGTTTTTGGAGTTATCACATCAATTTTGTCACTTCCAATCACATCCACATCACACACATCACCCTCGATACAAGCATCAGTATCACTAGAAGTTTTGTTATTCTCACTCACATCACGTATATCACCCTCACCATAAACATCAATATCAGGAACATGAATCCCTTGATCTGGTGCTGGTTTCAATTCATGGACCGTAGCTGGAGATGCAACAGGTGGCACGGTTTCCTTTCTGAGATTCTTCCTGCAGTACGTTATCCAAGGAACCTGTTTAGTAGGTAGAACAATATCGTTTGTACCCAAGATAGGTTCAGGAAGCAAGTCCGGAGGAATCGAAGATGCGAACCAATTAGTCTCTTCATTAGTATTCTCCCCCTGAAGAAGATTGATGAGAAAGAAAGGTTTATCCTAAAAAAATGTGACATCCATAGAGACAGAATACTTTCGTGAAGATGGATGGTAACATATATACCCTCGTTGGTGAAGTGGATGCTCGACAAAGACACATTTCTGAGCACAAGGGATAAATTTAGTGCGATTTAGACCATGAGTATGGACATAGGCAATGCACCCAAACACACAAAGAGGAACATCGGGAATAAGACGTGTGGTTGGGTATGACTCTTTGAAGCACTCGAGGAGTTTAAAATTGGAGAACACGGGAAGGCATTCGATTGATAAGATGTATTGCAGTCAGAACAACGTCCCCCAACAAGTACGAAGGAAAGGAAGTAGATAACATGAGGGACCGTGCAACCTCAACTAGGTGACGATTTTTCCGTTCAGCCACCCCATTTTGTTGAGGAGTATACGCACGACCGTTGAGGTTTTAGCATTAAACTGAGTTTCTATAGTCATTGCCAAGGATGCCGATTTTAGCATTAAACTGAGTTAAAAAACGGGGTGAATTTAGGATGCCGATTTTAGGATGTCACTGCAGTGACTATTGATAAATTCTTTAGAAGCCAAAAATTTATGGAATGTGTTAAAAAAACTCACGACCGTTGTCACTGCCAAGGATGCTGATTTTAGCATTAAACTGAGTTTCTATAGTCATATAAAACTATTGGAATATCATTGATACTTCTAATTTATCAGTGAGGAGGAATACCTAAGTAAGACGAGTGTGATTATTGATAAGACGAACCACCGCTTCCCAGAAGTAGTGGTGTTTGAGGGACCCCAAACATCACTATGGATAAGAGAAAAAGGCTGAGATGGTTTGTAAGAATGGGATCGAAAAGAGACCCGATGTTGTTTAGCACGAATACACACATCACACGACAATGAAGAGAAATCAACATTATGGAATAAATGAGGAAATAAATATTTCATATATTGAAAACTTGGGTGACCAAGATGAAAATGCCATAACATATAATCCTTTTCAGAAGTTGAAAAACAAGAAGATAATAAACTAGTCCTATAACAGTCCCTAAAGGAAGCATCTGCATTAAGGAAATAAGGCCCCCTATCATGTTGGACAGTGTCGATCGTCATCCCTGAGCTCAGGTCCTGAAAGGAAACAGTATTAGGTGAGAATACAACTCGACAATCCAAATCTCCAGTAATCTTACTAATAGAAAGTAAGTTGTATGATATTTTCGGGACATGTAAAACATCCTGTAAGGTCAAACCCTCAACAGGAGAGAGATGACCCTTTCCTGCAACAGGAGCAAAGGATCCATCTACAATCCGAATTCTCTCATTACCAGCACTCGGATGATATGAAAGGAATTGATCAGACGAGCCAATCAAATGATCTGTAGCTCCTAAATCAAGAATCCACGGTCTTTACCATTATTGCTAAGAAAGCTGAAGGACTGAAACGTACCTGACTGAGCAACAACACTGACTTCGACAGTACCAGGGTCATTCTGGTTATTCACCAGAGGTTGAGACTGAGAAGCACCATTTTTTGAATCACTCACAAGTGCTCGGCCATAATTTGGCTTGTCGTTTGAATGACAACGTCTACTATTTGGATGACGACCATGTAACTTCCAGCACTGATTCTTAGTATGCCAAGGCTTCTTGCAATGTTCACATACGGGAGGAGGTCTATTATTCTGCTTGTCACCATAGATGACTTTGCACTAAATGCAACAAAATCTATGGAAGAAACAATGAGATTGTTCATGGCTCGATCTATCCTCCTCTAAACGAATCTCAAAGCAGACTTTCATGAGGGAGGGTATCGGTCTCTATCTCAGTATTCTACTGCACACAGTATCAAACCTGGAATTCAATCCAGCCAGGAAATCATAAATACGATCAATTTCCTCAATTTTTTAATACTGAACTCCACCACACTGACAGTCCCAGACAATTTCCTGACACCAATCCATTGTTTGCCAAAGTATAGACAATTTGTTGAAATAGGACGTCACATCCATCGTTCCTTGTTTGCAATCATGGACCTGTTTATGCGAAGTGTATAATCATGATGTGTTCTGCCTCTTGGAATATAACTTTTGTACCGCATCCCAAATATCCCGAGCAGTTGCAGCATAAGGTAAAGGTTTTCCTATGTGTGGTTCCATACTGTTAGCTAACAACGAACGAAGTAAAAAGTCTTCTCCCTTCCAAATGCGCTCTTAAGGATCACCGGGTCTTGGTCTCAGTATCTCACCAGTTAAATACCCAAACTTGTGATGCCCCTCAAGGGCCATCTTGATAGACTGAGACCACGAGTAGTTCTGACCATTCAGCTTTTCCCCTGCAATAACTCCTACAAAATTTTCCATTGAACCAGACAAAAAACTTGTAGGTAAAGCAGGGAAAGTAGTCACCAGATTCTCTGAATACACCGGTAGACTGGAAGCAAGATCTGAGTTAACAGGGTGTGATTGGATGTTTGTGGTTGTCCCAAGAATTGCCTAAGAGCTGCAATCTGTTGTTGAAGATTAGCAAACTGTTGTTGGACCTCCATTGGTGATAGATTCATTTGACCCATAGCACCATGACTCCCCAGAAGTGATTGCCCATGGCTGGTCGTGGCTGATAGAATGGGTTGCTGTCCACGGTGAAGAGATGAAGACTCCCCACCTTAGTTTCAAAAACATGCCTCTGGTTGTCACTACCCGTGCAACCGAATGATGCTCGAGTTACCTACATGAGGAGCACCTGTGATTGGGTGGCCAACAAAAAGAAGACCGGCGCAGTCGTTCGGGTGGCTCAGCTGGTTCGGAATCGCCGGACTGTTCACGGAAGGGGCAGTGCCGTTGCTTGGGTGGCTTGGCTGGCTCAGAAACGTTGGGGCGCTCACAACAGGGGCATTCAGGCCAGTCAACGGCCATGCCTCGGTCGAAGAAAGATGCAGCCTAAGGATCGGGAGGGTCGTCTAATTTTCATCGGTTGAACTTGTCAGCAGCGGGTCGTCAGCTTGAGGAGGATCAAGACATTCGAAGATACCGATCCACGACCTCTTGCACAACGGCGGTGTGGATCCTATCGGCAGTGGCGGCGCCACTTGTTTCAGCAGAGATGGTGTTGTCGACTGTTGTTGTTGGTGAAGATTGAGAGACCAAGGTTGGTTTTCGTCAACGGCGACTAGGGTTTCTTCACCATGCTCTGATACCATATTGAAAGTAGAAAAAGGAGAAGACATAATATTTACGTAGAAAACCCTAGAAAAGGGAGAAAAAAAAAACCACGATAGAAGAGTTCTTTTTTATTATTATTTTTCTTATGTCAAATACGAGAGAGAACATAGGTATAAATAGACTTGTAGGGAACCCTAATACAAAATATAGTAAAGTAAAAAGACCAAAATGCCCTTAGGGCTAATATATAACAGCCCTTTATTTTCAACAATATATACTAACTTTATTAAGTTATTTTAGTTAAAAATATTAACTCTATGAATATATTTTAGATTTGGAAGTCTAGCGTTTGGTTTAAGATCCTAGTTTTTTTAACTTAAGTTTATGTATATATAAACTCAAACCCTAAAATAACTTCATAAAATTAATATATATATTCATATTTATATACCTTTCCTCCTAAAATTCCAAATCTTTCATGGATCTTAAACCAAACTTCCAAACTTTTATCGAATAATCCAAATCTTTTCACTTAATTTGAATAAATTTACTTATCTTACTAATTAAATTTTCAACTTCAAAAATTCAGAATATAATTCCAAATAACTCAAGATAAATAATTTAGAATTACCTGAAATTTGGGATGTCACAATAACTATACAGTATACAATTCTATCAGTTTCCTTTCTTTGTTGTTCTATCTTTTTCCCCTCTCTAGACGCTCATAATTCTTGTTAATTATCCTCACAATATCTTCATATACATGTTCATTTTGCATAAAGGTCACAGTGATTTTGGAGATTCTCATACGAAAATGTGGTTATGCTGCAATCGAGGGTGTTAGTCCTGAAAAGTACAAGGCTTTCATCAAACCTCTTGGGGAGGTGAATTTCTCGAGTCTTATGTAGTTTTACTGCCTAAACTTTTGATAACTGCAGTTTTAATCTGACTAAAAGTTTTGTTTATTGGATTCATAGGCATCGTTGGATAATCTCTTGTTGTTGGCCACCTATTTAGTATCTTAACATTTGTAACTGAAACTGTAACATGTTCCAATCAATTCATACTCGAAAATAGTTCACTGTTGGGCATAAATAGATATTGTAGGATACGAACATGATCTCAAGTATTTGCCTGCTAAATGTATTTTTTCGAAGGGAGAAGTAAAACAGAAAATACTTGTAAGTGCGAACTTCTGAATTACCCCTAAACTTGTTTTATCCATATGCTCGTCTAATTGCAGAAACGCCATAACAAGACCAATTCCAAGGATGCTGGTGATGCTAATGCAGATGTTGCAGATTCATCTACTAATGGGTCTATATCATTTGTTTCAAGCAAACTTGTTTTCGATTTGTTGTATATACACGTACTTATTATGTCTATTCTTACTTTTCATTTTCAGGGCAACGGATAAGCAACAGGACGGGCTGGATTCTCGTTCCAAGAAAAGTGAATCGGGTCATCACAGGAAAAGGAAGTGGGAAAAACCTTCTGGTTTGATCGGGAGCAAAACTGATGATACTTTCACTGAGGATGGTGGTAGATCTAAGATGAGAAAAAGAGTTGCAACCTCCAATAATAAGAGGAATTTGATGGTGGATGGTTTAGGAGACGGTCGCAGAACAAAATTTTCAAGGCGTGGTGCTCCTAGAAAAGATGGAAAGAGAGGGATTGAACATGGAAACAAGCATCAGAAAGAAAGATTTGGAGTTCGTAGGCCTTTTAAAGCTTCAAAATCTAATCACAAGAACTCCTCTAGTAGATGATGGGGATCTTATTAGTCGGATATCTTTGAAGGGAAAAACTGTTATTGCAAGCTAGAAGATCCACATCGCACGAGCCCCTGCATTGCTTGTTAAAGTCACCTGGATGTTCCTCTGTTTTCAGGAAGATGTAACTGGGAATGCAACGAAAACGAATTCAATACGAGCAAAGCAGGTCCTTTTTTTAGGATCCTTTACAAGAAGGAACTTCAATGCCAACCTCTAAATGTCTCCATGGTGGTGGTGGCGGTGGTGGTGAATTAATCAGCTTTACACTGACGATTCTCCAAGGCTACTCTTTTCTTTTTAAATTATTGCATCACAAGTGATAGGTGAGAATCCAAACCTTCACTTCAAAATAGAAAAGTATACATGTCTTATGTTTAATCATGTTCAAGAAGCGTGAGGTTAGTTTACTTATATTGTAAGACATTTAAGATGTTCTCTATAGTACTGATTTGTTATACAAAGCAGCAGCTTTGGAGATTTCAGTTCAAACAAAATATTAAAACGGCTCAAGAGATTGGTTCGACCTTCAAATTTAAATCCATGGAACAGGCTATTTTGATGAAAGAAAAATAAAAGTAAAATATTGCATATATACCTATTCGAAGAACAAAATATTTATCTATATGATGTTCAAAAATTAATTCAATATTGTTTATTTTTTTCCTTTACAAAATTGTCCTGAGCATAATAAATGAATAACTACGGTTAACTTGTCAAGTACCATGATTTTAATCGGTGATTGTTATAGTTGACTCAGTTTGTATTAACTTGTCAAGTACCATGATTTTAATCGGTGATTGTTATAGTTGACTCAGTTTGCATTACAAGTCACTGATCATCGTGTTATTTCTTTAATAAATATTATGTTGAATAATATTATTGAAACCCAAAAGAAAAAATTTTAGCAAGTCAATCAATTGGCAAAATCTTAGTATGACTATTCTGATGGTAATATTAACGAATTGAACACTTCTAAATATTATTGTTTGCATGTTTTTGATGACTAATGGAACTTGTCATGAACTTTATATTTTGGTTAGATTATAAGGTTAGTCACTTTCATGTGTATCTAATAGATATCTAAACTTTTACTTTTATGTCCAATATTTCCTTCAAATTTCAATTTTATTTCTGATAGGTTTCTACAAAATTAAAAAAAGTAAAAAAATTTATTAGAGGATGTCTATGAAATAATTTGTAATTTTAGAAGTTTAAGAATTAAATATACACAAACCTCAAAGTTTAAAGACTAAATTTATAGTTACCTAAATATTATTTGCATTGTATGTGTTTTGTTGATCATGAGTGGAACTCTTTCACTACTTTTTATTTTGGTTAAATTATAAGGTTAGTCTTTAACTTTGAAATTTATATCTATTTAGTGTCTAAACTTTCAAATATATTCAATAGGAACTTAAATTCTTACTTTTATGTCTAATAAGTCATTAAAATTTCAATTATATTTATAATAGATCCCTACAAAATTTAAAAATAAAATTTAAAATTTTATTGAAAATAATTTGTTATTCTAGAAGTCCTAAAACTAAATAGATTCGAAAACCTCAAATTTCAGAGACTTAATTCTATAATTCAAAACCTCTTGTTTCTAATTGCCCTTTTTTTTCCTCTTTTGGGTTTAGTCTACTGGAACAAAATTCAAGGTGCATGGAATCATGGACTGATAATCAATTTAAATTTATGTTTATACGGTGAAATTCAACTTTAAATCCAAAAATAATGTTATTCTAATAGGTATTGACAAATAAGATTGAGAGGAAAATAATGATAAAAATAGGGTTGAGGAATTGTAGACCTCTACACGATCTTGGATATCTTCCATAATCGTGTACCGATCCACGATTCCCCAATCCTATTTTTGTCAAAAAAAAATTTCTTATTTTTTTCATTACTTATTAAAATAACATTAAAAAAACAATATTTGTACAATGGTCTAATTTGTTGGGCAATGTGTACTATGGAAGTATATATGAACTATTATTGAAACTGTGAATGAAAATAATAATTCGAGAAACTGGATTCGAAAAGTTCCTTCTTTGACACCGATTAAGCTAGTAAGTTAAAGCGGGTAAATACTTAAAAACTGTAAACCAATAAATACCACCCTCTTTAGTTTAACTTCTCTTTAGTTTAACTAGTGTTACCATTTAATTTGTGGAGTTATATAAATATCACATCTTGAAGTGAATGTAACTCAATTGAGATGTGTTAGCAATCAAGAAGTCTTTGAATAACTCTAAAGACTCATTGAAAAAATAATTAATTAATTAAAAAAATCATATCAAGCAGAAAGATTGGATGTCCCCAAAACCATAGATTTCACAAGTGAAAAATGAGCTTATTTGGAGAGAGAGCCCTTGCATTTAGACATTATTTTTTATTTAGGGTGTGTTTGGTATGTGATAAAAGTAGAGAGTTGAGTTGATAATTATTATATGGAGAGTTAAATTATTTGGGGAGTTAAATTGTCCGTGTTTGTTGTGCAGAGTTGAGTTGAGTTGGTAATTATTGTCTGTATTTATTGTGCAGAGTTGAGTTGAGTTGGTAATTATTGTCTGTGTTTGTTGTGCAGAGTTGAGTTGGAGAATCTGATGTAATTTTTTTGTGAATGAGATTAGTTCTATTTTTTCCTGTTTATTTTTTATTTCATTCTTTTATTTTTTTAGTTTTATGTTTTGCTATTGTTGATTAATTTTCAAATATACACGTATTTTCTCAAATCATTTATGATATAAACTGGACGATCTCAATTTTTTTTCTCAATTTGTAGAACATAATAGATTATTTTTCATATATTCTTTTCAAAAACTGTAATAATTCTAATTCTCTTCAATCAGTAAAACATACCAACAAAATATATTTCATATTGCTGCTCAATTAATTGGTATATTGTATATTGTATATTGTATGTATATATATTTCATATTGAACATTTGTATGTATATATATATCCAAAAAAAATTCACAAAATATATATTCTTTTCGATACTTATAATATTAGTTATATTTACAAACACAAAAATTACATATTTTCAAGTATGCAAAAGTTATCATTCTTTTTGACATGACAGTCCATTGTCCATTTGCTGTTATCCAAAAGAACTATAAACAAAATATAAGGGTGTGGTCAGTCTACATGTTTCTTCCTAGTAGACGGAGGCAGTACCTCTTTCGTGCGTGTTCTGGTACTGCAAGGAAGCAATCTGTCTTCTGAATGTCTGTGACAACGAGGTCAATAAGGATGACCTGATCATTCTCATCCAGGCCATCAATGCTGTATATGGCATTTACTACTTCCTTCCGACGCCCGAACTCCAACTCATACTTCTCCTTTTGTCACGATGCAAGTCTACCCATGTGTGTGCTCTACATTTCAACAGTCGATCTCATGATGTCGATCATTTCAGCTTGGAATGATGACCTCTTCCTCTTATTGCCTCGAGATGACTCGGTAGGTACACTCGCTCTACCTGTAGATTGCTCTGCTAGCTCTTCATCTATTTCATCTTGATTTAATGGTGATTCTGTCTGGCGAACCTCAGGGGTGTGATAGTCCTGTGATCCAAGTCGAATCTCATCTTCAAACTCTCTGAATGCATTCGTCGCCATCACGTATGGGTCCTCACTTGATTGCCCTATTGCTCTGTCTTTCTCAAATACGGTGGAGAGGTCATCGTAATGTGGGAATGTCTTGTTCCACATCCCCTTCGCATTGGGATGACTCTGCATTGATACACATACACATTATTAATATTTATATTATAACACGTATCCGTACATTTTTTTTCTAGAATCTTACCCGAACCTAAAGATCGAAAATCTCCCTCTCGACCTGGACACATTTGAACTCCTCGTTCCAACCGAACCCCGACTGACTTAACATCTCTGATACTGCGTTGTATTGTTTCTTCAGACTCCTCACCTTGCACTCAATGGTGTTCTGATTCAGTGCGCACCCAGGCACTTTCTCATGCAGAATTCGCTATAAGTGTTGTAGGTATCCTGGTCGAAACGTCCCATTATCGGACCTCCAACCGGTCTCCACCAAATACAATAAAGCTTCCACCAACTTAGCGTCCTCCACCTTCGACCATACGTGTTTAGACCTTTTACCATTACCTGCCATTATGCTGCATGCATACGTTTGTTGAATTAAAAGATGCTATAAATTAAACACATGCACAAACAAAGGATAAACTGCTGAAATTATATGTTCCAATTTAACTTGTTCACACAGAGTCTTGGCACAAAACATTTTCACGACATACATGGAATGTTCCATAATTAAATTTTATTCAATAGTAAAAGAAAAGTAAGCAATGAACATTGAATAATCAGACTCTTTGCCATTGAGTAAACATTTCGACTGCTAAGTCATCCCTAAACTTGGTCCATTCCTCTGATGATTCAACATCAATATGATCCCCATCAAAACCAACTGATGCAGAATTCTCCTCATCGGCACGTCAAGCATTGCACCGATTCCCATCTCCTTTGTGATCAAGTTGTGAATAAGGCAACATGCAGTCATTGTTCGACATTGGACTTGTATTGGGTAGAATGATTTTCCCCTAAGAATAGCCCACCGCTCCTTTAGCAACCCAAATGCTCGCTCGATAACGTTCCTTGCTGAAGAATGTTTCATGTTGAAAAATTCTATTGCAGTTGTCGGTGCGTTTCCTACTCCACGCCAATGATGGTATCGTTCCCTTCTGTACGGTGCCAAGAATCCTTCAGCATTGGGGTATCCAGCATTACATAGGTAATAGTATCCTGTACACGTTTCGAAATGTCATGCACATGTGTTGTGGCAGGTACACGTGTTTAAATAACGTATACGGTTATTATAATACCCTTTGGAACCCTCAATCCATACGGTCGCGAAACCGCATCCCTAAGAACTCTTGAATCGGCTGCAGACCCTTCCCAACCTGGCAAAACGAAGACGAACTCCCCATTTTGATCACACACCGCAAGAACGTTTGTGGCAATTTCTCCCTTTCTCGTCCTATATCGAGGTCGATCGACGACACTAACATTCACTTTAATGTATGTGTCGTCTAATGCATCTAGACAATTCTGTTTTTCTCAAGTGATCAGAATGAATTAAAAAAAAAAAAAAATCTATCGTTGTATGCATATTTATGACATATTCATGTAAAAAATTGAGTACTTTTTGTACCTGAAACCACTTCCATCTTCCATCGGTGCATGTATTTGTGATCGGTTCTGGTTTTCTTAACAAAACTGTGTGAAGTTGTAAGACTGCCCTAAGAGCTGCGTTGAAATATCTCGAAACTGTCTCACCAGACCTCGAAAAGTTTCTACGTACCACTCGATTCTTGACATCGTGTGCAAGAATGTGTAGGAATATCACAACCATCTCTTCAACGTCCATACATCTTATTGGTTCCAAATAACCAGTCGACCGTAGCATATTACATAGAATCGTAAAGGTACG
This sequence comes from Benincasa hispida, assembly GCF_009727055.1. Lineage (NCBI taxonomy): Eukaryota > Viridiplantae > Streptophyta > Magnoliopsida > Cucurbitales > Cucurbitaceae > Benincasa > Benincasa hispida. The sequence continues at coordinate 77,776,274 of NC_052359.1, forward strand.
TCTATCCATTCGAGTGCTTTCACGACATGCCAAGTCACTCTCGTAAATTAGGCGAAAAAAAGTCAACTGCCTAATGCAGTGCCTAGCATATGTCGATTGTCTCTCTATCCTTCGGTAGTTGTTCAATAACGTGATTAGTGTTATGAACAACTGTATTTGAGAGTGCAAAATAATTCTCATGATCGAAAAGTGGTCTTCAACAGTATCCATCTTTATAGGGAAATGGATACACAAGTTATTCCTGAAAGGGTAAGGTATTTGGCGGATTATGTTTCATGATTAAGAAAGAATAGCAAACGATGTCAAGCGTCAGTATTAAGCATATTGGGTTATAGTTTAGATTTATGGTGTTATTTCCCAATGAGAATCTCGCTCATGAGAAAGATCTCGCTCATGAGGAGGATCTCGCTCTTCATAAGCGAGATCCTCCTCATGAGCTAGATCCTCATTGTTTTTCACCCATTGAAATGAACTTATTATTAGATTAAAAAAAATTACATAATAGTACTATTTCACCCATAATTTATAAAAAATTTGAGAAGTATCAGATTAAAAAATATAATGTCGCCAACCATTAATAAAAAAAAATTGTGAACTAGTATTTCAAAAAAATATGACCAACAATTAACAAATAACATATTTTCATAAAAAAAAAAAAAATAAGTCCTAAAAAAAAGGGAGAGACTCTCTCAAAATAACAAACCTCCTCAAACTAATTAGGAATGATTTGTGCAATTAGTTTAGACCCCACAAGAAACACAAAATAATGATAGTTAGATTAGAAATAAAATTAAATAAATTGAACTAAGAAGTAACCAACAAAAAAAAAAAAATTGAACTAAAGAGTAACCAACAAAAGCATACCTTTTTTAGTGGAGAAAGACAGTGGAAATATAAAATGTATGAGTGAGAAGTCATCTATAAATAGAAGAGGGAGAAAGAAGTGGTTGTTGGATAGAGTTGGATGCATTTATTAAAGAGTGAAATTAATTTAACCTCATTAATTAAAGAGTGAAATTAATTTGAGTGTTAGTTGAAAGTAAGTAGCTGCCACGTTGGTAGTAAAGCCAAGTAAATACAAATAGTAAAGTCAAGTAAATAGAAATAACATATTTTCATTAAAAAAAAAAACAAAAAACAATGAGGATCTCGCTCATGAGGATCTTCATAAGCGAGATCCTCATTTCTAGCGAGATTTCCTTTTAGAGCGAGATCCTCATCACAAAATTAGCGAGATTCGCTCATGAGAAGGATATCGCTCACGAGGCTGCTCTCACTCTCTCCACTCTCGCTCTCCCTCCCACTTTCTCGCTCTCTTCACTCTCGCTCTCTCCCACTTTCTCACTTAAAATCTCGCTCTCTCCACTCTAACTCTCTCCAACTTTCTCGCTGGTCTTGCTCTCTCTAATCTCGCTCTCTCCCACTTTCTCGCTCAAAATCTTGCTCCCAATGATCTCGTTGGTCTCGATCTCAATGATCTCGCTCTCAACGATCTCGCTGATCTCACTCTCAACGATCTCGCTGATCTCACTCTCAACGATCTCGCTCTTAGCTCATACTTCTCATTTTGCCACGATGCAAGTCTACCCATGTGTGTGCTCTGCATTTCAACAGTTGATATTTCTAGCGAGATTTCCTTCTAGAGCGAGATCTTCATCACAAAATTAGCAAGATTCAACCCACATTTCTAGCGAGATTTCCTTGCATAGCGAGATTCAACCCACATTTCTAGCGAAATTTCCTTCTAGAGCGAGATCCCCATCACAAACTTAGCGAGATTTCACTTATACAGGGTTGAAGTTTCGACTTATGTACAACCCTTTATACATATTGTTTCCAAGTTTTTTTTTTGTTTGTCGAGTTATTTATGTTGAAACTTCAACCTACGACAACCCTAATATACATTGTTTCTAAGTTTTTCTTTATTCATCGAGTTCTCAACGTTTGACCTCTAAATTAATCCAATCCTCAACCCTCGACTTCTAGCAAAACAACAATATTTCTCTAATATAAAAGGTCTAATATTTCTCTAATATAATAAGTTTTAAAAACAATCATATTAATATAAAAGGTCCTAGTTTTGAGGGGATAAAAGATGAGAGTTTTGAGTGGGTAAAAAAGGGGTTTTAATAACCCATAGGTTTTCTTTATGGGCTTAACAAACATGGGTAATAAATACCCACCCAACTCAACTCAACTCATACCCATTTATCAAACACCCCCTTAAATATAAAAGATTTTATTACAACTATCAAATCTTGACTAATCATAACCTTTCATTGAAAGGGTTAACAACTTAAGCTATAGACATGAGATACTGTTGAAATGAACACTAACTCGATTATACTAACTCGACTAGCATAGTGTACTATCGACCTCGAGGTAAAAAGTTAACTCTCCTATCTCACATATTGTGTAACAAAAACATGAGACACTGCTGCAGCTACATAAGAAGTGTTAGACTGAGCCATCCTTGATAAATGCAGACAAATTCCAGCTACATACTTTGATGGCAAAATCACGACTTTCGAGTGGATTGCTGCATCCGCAAAGCCTTGTCTGGATAAAATGGAAGGATACGATTTCAGGGTTTGCTCCAGGCTATCTTCTTAGAGATTCTGCATTGTGGAGCAAAAGATCGCTACAAGATCGATAAATGGTAACATTATAGTGAAACTAAATGAAGGTTTCAATTATTAACAACCAATTACACATTTAAAGATGGTGACAACTCAACTCAACTCCACCCAACCTACCTGAAATAACTGAAAATTATATAACTATTTGTCTTATCATCTCTACTTTCAATTTCATAGGGTAACATCCTCATGCTCCATCATAAGTTCGCCAAAATGTTATTTTAATTCATAACTTTTTAGCCTTTGTATGATTAGTTATAGAAGTCACCTTGCAGAGAACAATCTTTTTTTTTCATTAGTCCGTGAAACAATGAACATTTAGCTTCAGAGAAGAAAGAAGGGGGCAGAGATGTACTGGGAAGGTTTGGATTACGTCTAGGTTCAAGTTCAACGCCTATCCTTTATTTATTATCCTCAACAATGCTGTAATATTTTTGGCTAACTTATATTTTTTTAATTCATTCTTGGTTTCTCGTTAAAATAAAAAACTAATTGCAGAAATACACAACCGCATACCAACTCTTTCTTTGATGACAGCAGCACACTCAGCACCACCACAATTGTGTGCAAAGTTCAAGATGTCATTGTACATTGCAACAGAGGGTTTAATTCCAGCATCATTCATCCACTGCAATACCTGTACATAAGTTTGTTTAAATTTTCTATATTCCTAGCTGGGATTATGATGAAAAAACTTAAAAGTCGTGTCATGTTATTCAATGGAATCAAATGTCGGCGAGTTCAATGATTCTCTATTTATATATTAATAGAAAGCAAAAACTTAATTAAAGGGTGAAGGTGCTAACCAAAATCGTACCAAACTCCACAGACTAAAAAACAGTTGCACTGTTTGGATTTTCTCTAAAAAAGAAACAAAAAAAAACAAAACAAAAAACAAAGAGATAGAGACAAAACATTTCATTAAATATTTAAAATAAATAAATAAATAAAAGACTTTTTAGGCCAAAAGACATTTCCAAAAAAGAAAATGTACTGAATTAGACACCGTGTGAACCTCTTTCACCACATCAATTTGCATTATACATTCAAACGTTTCATCCTGCTTTAGAAACCATAACTCTTGGTATCTAAACTAAAGATTCAAAAGAATTTAGACTATCATGTATAGACAAAGGACTAATCATTCTTATGGCACTGCTCCAAAGTCTAGGCTTGCTAACAAGTTGCTTTAGTAGTACTACTGAGATATCAGGGGAAAAAAAAACATGAGACAACTAATGTCCAAGTAATAGACAACTTCTATAGTCAATAGCCATGGATATATATTAGTATGAACAGTTTTAAGGGCTTTGAAATGTCATGTTATCGAAATATAAAGCGTACCTCAATGTATTTTCTCCACTTTCCAGCAGACAAAAGGTTCTTCAACAAGATTGAGTAAGTACTAATATTGACACTGGATCCCAATGCCACGAATCTGTAGAACAGCTGTAGTTGGGGATAAAATATCTGAGTTCAACAGATTACAAGGATACAAACAGTTGCCATATCTAAATCATGTTCATAGATATCATACTTTAGATGATCCGGAAAGGGAAAAAGAAAACTGAAGTGAAAGAATGTGTAGAGAATTTTGCTAAACTCCCAACATTAACCAATAAAAATAATATACATATACACTTTTATTTTCCAATTACCTTCATCATAATCTCCGTCTTTCCACTTTTTCCCAGAAACTGCAGAAGATGGTTAATAGTCCCAAGTGAAACAAGATGAAAAGAGGGCTCCATAAGATTTATTAAATCAGTTGCTTTCCTCCAATCTCGTAGTCTGCATATACAGTTCAGTAAATAGTTTCTTAGTGAAAGAATGAACATAACAAGTAAACCTGAAAACCTTATGTGCCCAAATGATCCAAAGCAAACTGGGATGCCTCTGACAAAGTTGTAATGATTCTTTACAACTGTAATCATAAGTGGTAATCATGTTAAAAATTTGAGGATGATGGGAAAACTACGCCGCCTAGATAATTTGATAATGCTAGACATAGTGGAGGGGAGTCCTTTTCTTAGTGTAAGACTCTGGACTGGGGGTGGAGAGAGTCCATACAATTGAAAACAAATGAAGGGTAGTTAGCTAGACATTAACTGTAATAGCCTTTAGTGCCAGTTAAGAGGGTTGTTTATGAGCAAAAAATTCGTTGGGAAGTTAAATGAGTGAACGGGCAGTTGATACATGTACGTGAGGTAGAGTACGAAAACCTAAGAAAAATGTTAAAAGAGTTAAGAAGAGACCAAGCCTCTTAAATGCCTGAATTCTCGAAACATTCAACTTAGTAAACATTCACAGCTATACCACCCAGTCAGATCACTTCATCCAGCCAAACAATTCTGTTCTTTTCGGAGGATTACAAGGATCAAGGGGAGTCTACTTGATCAACCAAACCAAATGCTCAATAAATTTTCTACTGAAGGGCAGTGAAGTAACAAAGAATTGTTGATTATTTCCTTTATTGTGAAATTTTATATTGTACTTATTGTATTATATTTGCTATATCTTATTCTTTCCTTATTTATAATTATTTTATTCTTTCCTTATTTGTAATTGAGTATTTCTTCTATTTAAGAAACCATTTCCTCCTAAGATTAATAAGAGAAAAGAATAATGGTTTTTAGCATGGTATCAGAGCAACAAAAAATTTTAAACCCTAAAAACCAAAAAAAAAAAAAACCTATTTTTTTTCTTTTTGAAACCCTAGAAAAAACCCAGTCTTCTGCCGACCGGTTACCGCTGTCCGTCAGCTAGAATTTTTCTAGTTGCTGGTTCTTTTAAGCTTTTGTGTTGTTTTTTTTTCAAATCTACTGATTTTGTATTCTGGGTTTCCTTTTTTCAACGATATGTCGGACACTAAGGTACCAATCATTCGAGTTTGCGACCATTGCAATAAACCTCAACATACATGTGAAACTTGTTGGAAACTTTATGGAAAACCTGCGAATTGGAAAAGTTCTAAGCAACATGCCTCTAATGCTAATGTTGTTGACTCCAACCCGTTTAACAAAGAGCAAATTGATCAAATTCTAAAGCTGCTACAGACCAATTCATCATCTGATAATCCTAGTGTTTCCTTGGCACAATCAGGTACTTGTCCTCAAGTTCTCTCTTGCCTTAATTCATCTCCATGGATTATAGACTCTGGAGCTTCTGATCATATGGCCAGTTCCTCTTGTTTATTTGAATCATATTCTCCTGTGTATTGCAATGAAAAAATTCGCATTTTTCGATGGCAGCTTCACCTCTATTGCAGGAAAAGGAACTATTCCTTTGACTACAAAACTTATATTACGTTATGTCCTTCATGTTCCAAAATTAGCTTGTAACTTGTTGATCATCAATCATCCTAGCACGTGCTAGGATGATTGATGATCTCTATTACTTTGATGAAGTTTCTGCTAGTCATAAAAAAGTTCAGGGCTTGAGTAGTGTTTATTCTCCTTCTGTTAAAGAAACTATCATGCTTTGGCATCGTAGATTAGGGCATCAAATTTCTTTTATTTAAAGAATTTGTTTCCCGATTTATTTAAAGGATTTGATTGTTCAGTTTTTCAATGTGAAAGTTGCATTTTTGCCAAACATCATCGATCCACCTATTTGCCTAAACCATACAAGGCTTCATCACCTTTTTCCTTAATTCGTACTAATGTTTGGGGTCCGTCTAAAGTTTTAACTCATAGTGGTAAAAGAGGTTTTTGTTCGGTTTTACAATATGATAGAGACTCAATTTCAAACTAAAATTCGAATTCTTCACTCTGATAACGGCACTGAATATTTCAATGAACAATTAACCAATTTTTTTGCAAGAAAAGGGCATTTTTCATCAAGCTACGTGTCGTGACACGCCTCAGCAGAATGGCATTGCTGAGCGAAAGAGTAGACACTTGACGTTGCTCGTGCCCTTATGTTCTCTATGAATGTTCCAAAATATTTGTGGGGTGATGCCGTTCTTACAGCTGCATATCTGATCAATCGAATGCCATCTAAGGTTTTGAATTTTAAAACTCCTCTTAATCACTTCAATGAGTTTTTTCCTAATAACCGGCTGTCTTCTGATTTACCAATTAAATTGTTTGGGTGTACTGCTTATGTCTATACTTCTCCTCTTTCTCGAACTAAGCTTGATCCTCGAGCCACTGAATGCATTTTTGTAGGCTATATTTCTCATAAGAAAGCTTACAAATGTTTTGATCCTTTGACCCACAAGTATTTTGAGAGTATGGATGTGTCTTTTTTGGAAAATCAACCTTTTTTTGGCCCAAATTTTCTTCAGGGGGAGATATCTAACCTTTAAGATAATTTTTGGGATACTTTATCTCTCCCAAACATCAGTGGTCCTACCATTATGAGTCTAGTCCTACGATACCAAGTATGGAGAGTTCTTCAGGGGGAGAAACACTACAAAATGACTCTACAAGTCGAAATCCTGAACTTCAGGTTTATACTAGTAGAAATTTGACTCAAAGAGTCCGAGATCAGACAATTGACTTATCACAGAACCAATCAAATACTCCGATGAATGATCCTGAAGATCCAGGTATTAGACACTCTACTCCTATTTCTCCTAGTTCTTCATCTCCTTTTAATCCTTTACTTGATGTCTCTGATCTTGATATTCCAATTGCCCATAGGAAAGGTACTTATAAATGCACCAAATATCCCATTGAAAACTATCTTTCTTATCATAGATTGTCCGTCTGTCATAAAGCCTTCACATCCAAGATAACCAACCTATTTGTTCCAAGGAATATACAGGAAGCCCTAAATGATTTGAATTGGAAATTAGCAGTGATGGAAGAGTTCAATGCACTGAAAAAAATTGCACATGGAACGTAGTCAAACTACCAAAAGATAAGAAGACAGTGGGATGCAAATGAGTATTCACGGTAAAATGTAAAGCTGATGGTAGTATTGAAAGGTACAAGGCCAGATTGGTTGCCAAGGGGTTCACTCAGACCTATGACATTGATTATCAAGAAACATTTGCTCCAGTAACTAAAATTAATTCTATTAGAATCCTGTTGTCTGTGGCAGTTAATTTTGATTGGCCACTTTATCAACTTGATGTGAAGAATGCCTTTCTCAATGGGGACCTTGAAGAAGAGATTTTTATGGACTTGCCACCAAGTTTTGAGGTGGATCTCAGGATTAACAAAGTGTGCAAGTTAAAGAAATCATTATATGGGCTTAAACAATCTCCCAGAGCATTTGAACGGTTTGGAAAGGCAGCCACAAGCTATGGATTCAGTCAAAGTCAAGCTAATCATACTATGTTCTATAAACATACTAGAAGTGGTAAGTTGGTCGTTTTGATAGTGTATGTTGATGATATCATTCTTACAGGTAATGATGAGACAGGACTGAATATCTTGAAGAAAAACCTTGCTAATGATTTTCAAATCAAGGACCTGGAAACCTTAAAGTATTTCCTAGGAATGGAGTTTGCCAGATCTAAAAATGGCATTCTTGTTAACCAGAGGAAGTATATTCTTGACCTACTGAATGAGATAGGTTTATTTGGTTGCAAGATGGCAGAAACTCCTATTGAGCAAAATTTAAAATTGGTTGCTGCAACTGAAAAAGAAGTAAAAGAAAAGGAAAAGTACTAGAGGCTTGTAGGGAGACTCATATTACCTCTCTCACACACGTCCTGACATTGCTTTCGCAGTTAGTGTAGTAAGTCAGTTCATATATGCTCTTGGGTCAGTTCACTTTGAAGTAGTTTATAGAATTTTGAGATATTTGAAAGGTACTCCAGGAAAAGGTATATTATTCACGAAGCATGACCACCTAAACATTGAGGTTTACACTGATGTTGATTGGACAGGAAGCATGACTGATAGAAGATCTACTTCGGGGTATTGCTCTTTTGTTGGAGGAAATCTGGTTACATGGCGAAGTAAAAAACAAAGTGTGGTTGCAAGAAGTAGTGCTGAAGCAGAATTTAGGGCATTAGCCCATGGTATTTGTGAGGGCATATGGATAAGAAGACTATTAGAAGAATTGAATTTCTCTCAGACAATGCTAATACACATCTATTGTGATAACAAGTCAGCAATTTCCATTGCCCACAATCCAGTCCTTCATGATAGGACCAAACATATTGAAGTTGATAAACACTTCATAAAGGAAAAGATCGATGCAGGAATAATATGCATTCCCTTTCTCCCAACAACAGAGCAAATTGCAGATGTGTTAACCAAAGGTCTTCCAAAGTGGCAATTCAACAAGTTGATTGACAAGCTGGCTAGGAATGATATCTTCAAACCAGCTTGAGGGGGAGTGTTGATTATTTCCTTTATTGTGAAATTTTATATTGTACTTATTGTATTATATTTGCTATATTTTATTCTTTCCTTATTTGTAATTGGGTATTTCTTTCTATTTAAGAAACTCTTCCTCTCAAGATTAATAAGAGAAAAGAATAATGGTTTTTAGCACAAATATTCTAGCGAAATATGTGTAAAGAAAATAAGTAATATACATACATGCAAAAACTTACATGCTACAAGCTGACAACATTTCAAATAAATTGGCATCGTTGAAAGGAATTCCCTTCTCCTTCATAATTTCTGCCAGAATAAGAACGTTGGAGGCCTGGTTTCCCTTATTAAATGCTTTCATCAAAGCAGAGCATGCTATAGAATCTAGTTGAATGTTGTTTGTTTCCATTTCATGATATAAGGCGCAAGCTTGTTCCCATGTCTCTGATATGAAAATTAAATTACAAAAACTCAGTATCAAACAACCTCTATTAATACTGTCAAATCAGATCAATGAATTGAAAAAACCTACCAGATGCACTATATGCATTTATCATTGCTGTATATGTAACTAAATCAGGACAACAACCATTCCCCTTCAATGAATTGAACAAAGATTCTGCTTTCACAAGTTGACCCTGAAATGTATGAAAATTAAACAGTCAATAAAAGATTTATCTCAATTGACGGGTAGGTAGTCTAAATGAGGGATGTCTCTTGTCTTGCTAGAGTACTCACCTGCTTACTATAGGCACAGATCATAGAGGAGTAGATCTCTTTGGACAAAGGAATCCTTAAATCTACCATTTCTTCGAAAAAGCAGAGTGCCTCCTCATATTTTGACATCCTACAACAACTACTTATCAAGATGGTATATGTGACAGAGTCTGGTTTAGTGTTCTTGTTCTTCATTGATCTATACAAATTAATTGCCTTTTCATATTCACCAATATTCATATAGCTCCCAATAGCTGAATTATATGCAATAGTGTTCAAATGAATTCCCCGAAGCTCGGCCGCCGAAAGCACAGAATCTATATTAACCTTTTGACCAAATCGTCCACAAGCAGCCAAGAGGGTGCATATTGAAACAACATTTGGATGAATTCCATCTTGTTCCATCTCACGTAAGATGTCAACTGCTTGAGGTAAGTAGCCATTAGATCCATATGCATCTATCAGTGCATTGTAGCTAACAAGATTTGGTTTGCATTTATTTCTCTTCATCATATCAAACACTTCTCTAGCCCTAGCAGGCTGCTGAGATCTTCCAAATGTACTGAGTAAAGATGTATAAGATATAACATCCGGGCGAAAACCACTCCTTTTCATCTCATCAAAAACTGAAAAAGCTTCTTTATCCATCCCATGGGATGCATATGCACTTATTAAAGCATTGTACGAAACAATGTTAGGTTCTATACCTTCCCCCAGCATTGCACTAAATACAGCTTTACAATCTTCAATCTGCCCACAAACAGAATAAAGATGAATGATGCTTGTAAATGTCACAACATCAGGACGACATTCAGCCCTCTTCTCCCGCATGGAACTAAAGATTTCAATGGCTTGTCCATATTGTTTAACCTTTATCAAACAATGAATCACAATATTAAGTGTAGTTGTGTCAGGTCGAATGTTTGTGCCTTTCATCAATTCAAAATATGACAAAGCTTTTGAATATTGAGCCCCACTTTTGTATGCAGATAGAACAATATTGTGGGTCACAAGATCAGGACCAACCCCATTGTCTGTCATTTTCTTGCAAACTCTCAATGCTTCTCTCCAATTTCCACAAGATCCACATGCATTTATCAAATTATTAAACGTTGATCGACTAGGAGGGATCTGCATCAATAAGGAAATAATAATTTTCATAGTACAATATCTATATTGATAAATTAAAATTTAAAAATTAATTCACATGAATTCATTAACATTGTTATGATATTCACAGTATTTTTCCATAACTTTATTCATTATTTATTATCTTTATCATTAACAGTTATTTATATGCGAAAATAAACAAGAATGACTATAATAGAAACTGAACAGTTAATCTTGTAACTAAGTATTTTTAATGTAAATAATATTGCACATAAGTTCAGGCTTTTGTACAGAAGGGACAGAGACCTGCCAAAAAATGAAATATGATCCCAAAAAGGCTAAAACTAGGAAAGCGAGGACTTATATCGTCCAACCAAATAGAAAACTATGCATCTACCTCTCCCCTGTAGAACATTGCAGCTTTTGAGCATGTCACTCCACCCCAATAATTTGCAATCCCTGACACACCACGATAATAAATTTCTCTTTTATTACTTTACAATGTGGATACCTCCCTCTCATGAAACCTCTTTCTTCTCTTTAACCTTCCAGAAAATCTTCCCTCCCCATGCTTTTCTTCCATTCAAGACTGTCCTTCCTACCTCTTTTTGGTATTAAAGAAACATCTTCAACTAAGAGATGGTGTGTGGTTTGATAATGTTCTTCAACTGTTCTTTTCTACACAGACTACCAACTAAACACACCAAAACCACACTGAAGAACACCATCGAGGTTATTATCATCCTTACATTGGATGCTGAAAGATGGGGACATCCTCGATCAAATTTGCTAACATATGGCTCTATCACCATTTCTTTGAAGTGACAGTGGGAGAGTTGGGGAAGAACCTTATTCATGGTGATCTGGGCATGGACTTGTGCAAAAGTTAAGGGACTCAAATCAATAACTTTTTTTTTTCCTTTTCGATATGAAATAGGGGCTCAAGTCAATAATTAAAGCACGAAATAAATCATCCTCTCATGCAAGTTAGACCATGTAAATCTCCATTGATCAGTGGAGGTCCACAATGCTACCTCCTCAATAAACTTGTTAAACTTTCTCGTAGATCTAGACAATCCCCCACACTCAATTTTTTCATTACCAAAAAGCCTTCATCTCCCTACCTCATAAGCTAGGTGTCACAATCGCACCTTCGAAAGCTTCACTAAGCGATTGTGTGGCACTTGTTCTCACCCACGAACAAGTCAGCCAATTCGAATTTGGATCATCGATGGCACACCGGGTGCCTCTTACAACCTCCACCTCCATTTCGGAGAAAACGGTTTTAGAAAACGGGTTTAGAGGAAAGGTTTTCGCAAACGTTTGAAAGCATGTTTAGAGAGAAGAAAGTTAATTATAAGACTATAAGTAATAAGGGACAACAACAACTTAATATCTTATAACTCTTGGATATGAAGGTATGATGATGATGTGTCTTGCCCCCATATAGTATAAGGAAAGTAAAATAGCTAGGCTAATGGAATACATAACATGAAAGCATAATAAAAAGGGGTTGGTTTGGGCATGCAGCCATGGGCAACACGCCCTGGACAAGCATGACCGTGACATTCTCCACCACTTAATTTGTTGACGTTCTCGTCAACCAACCCTACTCGAACTCAGCAATTTGTAGAGCAGTTGTCTTGAAGTCTTCAGCGTGCTCCCAACTAATTTCTTCGTCTTGGAGGTCCTTCCATTTTTCCAGAAACTCTATCGTGTTTTTCATCACGACAAGCAGACGTGTCACAACACAACATCGTCCATCGACATGATCGGGGTGATAGGGCTTCAAATTTATGTGGATGACAAGATGAATCTCCATCCACGAAGGTAATTGAATCCGAAAAGAGGCTTTCCCGACCTTGTCGATGATTTCCACGGGTCCTTTGTAGCTCCTCACAAGGCGTTCTCTTTGGCCTTGAAATCGAAATTGTTCTGGGTGCAACTTGACTCAAACTTTTTCTCATGGTTGGAACTCCAGATGTCTGCGCTTCATCTTCCCCCACTTGTTCATGTGCTTCGATACTTTCTTTATGTAAGCACGAGCTTCGTTGGAGAACATTTTCTGGCGAAGTTACGAGTTTGAGTACTTTTACTCGCATAATGGTGGTCTACGGCGTGTGACACGAGTGGTTGTCTACCACAAGCAATCTCTTGATCAATCCCCTTTTGTGAAGGCGAGGGGCTTGTGTAAGCTGTCTGGCTTGACATCGTGACATTTTTCCAAGACACATAGAGTGTCTTGAGGGACTTTCTCTTCCGTGGTATATTTGTGGGCAAGACCCTTCTTTAATTGAAGGGATGAGATCATTTTTACCCCATTCGGCTGTTTGACACTAGTTTGAACAACGGTGGGCATTGACTCGATGATCACTAAGCATTTAGTGAGGGGTACCGGTATTACTTTGTGTTCAAGCAAGAATTCCATCCTCAACTCCACGTTAAAATTATCCATCTTAATGATCACGAAATCTGCAGGGCCATTCCAATCTCCCAACTTAACGACTGCTCTCTTTTATCATTCCTGTAATAGGCAAGGCGACAGAGTTCACGACTTTCATTTTTCCTATGTCTCTCCTAATGGAGGTTCAATCGCCTGGCTTCTGTCTCTGACATGAAGTTATGGGTGGCTCTAGAGTCGATCATGGTACTCCTGGCCGATCTCTGATTAAACCAAGCATCCACGTACATCAGGCCCCCTTTCCGGGATCCTTTTCCATCCTCCATGTTCTTTTGAAGAGCAGACGAGAATTTCAGGGCCCCTATTTGAGGGCTTTCATTTCCTTCTGCTTGCGTTGTCTCGTCCTCTATGTGAACAGCTCCATCTCTCGAATCTGAACATAACAAGGCCTCGACGGCATTAAAGGTCGTTCAGTTCGAGCTTTCGCTTGCCTTGTGCTGCCCCTTGCATATATAACAGGATAGGGGGCGATTAAAAATTATGTTGATTGGGCCCCTACCAGCATTTGCAGTCTTCTGTTGGAATGGTTTACGATCCCCACTAGTGTTCCTGTCTCCTCCACTATTTCTTAGTGGGCTTGGGCAGTTGCTCTTACTTTCTTTCAATGGGGGCAACGAGTGTTGCCTCACATCTCGAGGTTCGTCGGTTAAGTCAAATAACCGTCCGGCCACTGCATATGCGGCTAGGAGGTCCTGTACTCGCTATTCATACAGTTCTATTTTTTCCCACGGTTTCAAGCCTTCACAAACTAGAAAACTTTGTTTTTTTCGGATATATCCCGTATGTCCAACATGGCCCGACAAATTGCTTCACATAGTCCTTAATAGTGTCAGTATGATTCAATTCTCATAGCTTACGTCTTGCCAAAATTTCAACATTTTCGAGGGAAGAATTGAGAACAAAATTCCTACGTCAGTTTATCCCACGTGGCGATGGTGCATCGACCCTCTTCGATGTCCATGAAACAGGACCTCCACCATAACTTCGCATCCTCTACCAAGAGCATGGTCGCCAAGGTGATCTTTGACTCTTCAGCAACTGTATTCGTAGCTCTGAAGTACTGTTTCATATCAAAGATAAAATTTTCTAGAGCTTTCGCATGACGAATCCCATAGAAGGGCTTAGGCTCAGGTACTTTTACCCTGTTGAATTGGACTGCACCTCCAGCTGGAGCTTGGTTTCCCATCACTCTCATGGTGAGGTTTACTCTTGCACTAATGTCCGCAATCTCTGCCCTAATAGTATCGAGAGCGGCTCTAAAGTCTTCGAATACCTCAACCACCATCTGAATTATCGCTTTTTGCAAGTTGTCTAGTTCCTCACCACGCTCCTCCATATGGGCAACGCCACAACAGAGCCCATCGAGCTATCCCCACGCTCAAATGTACCAGTTCTCATAGCCTTTGCTTCTAGGATTTCAACCCTCGTTAATAATTCCTTGACGGGCATTCCGTCCAAGTGGCCAACTACTGCATTAATTCCATCGACCTTGTCAGAAACTTCCTGTAACCGACTTTCTAGGAACTAAACCTGATTAGGGACTTCTATTAGATAGAGCATTTGCTCATCTATCTCGACCAACAGGTCAACATGGGACTTGCCTAATTGTTTCGTAGCAGACTTCTCAACTTCACGAGTCAACTTGGCTCTGATACCAACTGTCACAATCGCACCTTCGAAAGCTTTACTAAGCGATTGTGCAGCACTTGTTCTCGCTCACAAACAGGTCAGTCAATTCGAATTTGGATTGTCGATAGCACACCGGGTGACTCTTACAACCTCCACCCCCCGTTTTGGAGAAAATGGTTTTAGAAAACGAGCCTAGAGGAAAAGGTTTTCGCATACGTTCGAAAGCATGTTTAGGGAAAAGAAAGTTAGTTATAAGGCTATAAGCAATAAGGGACAACAACTACTTAATATCTTACAACTCTCGGATATGAAGGTATGAAGATAAGTGTACGATGATAAGTCTTACCCCCATATAGTACAAGAAAAGTAAACTAGCTAGCCTAATGGAATACATAACATGAAAGCATAATAAAAAAGGGTTGGTTTGGGCATGCAGCCATGGACAACACACCCTGGACAAGCAAGACCGTGACACTATGCACCCAAATTGCCCAGCCTAATTCCTGATCAGGAAAGGTAAACAAAACATAAAGAAAATGAGCCCTCAACTAGCTCTACAGAAGACACTTTACATCTATACGGTAATTCCATACCATCAAAATACCTCCTAAAGCACCTACAACCTCAAGAGTCGAGAAAAAAGCAACTTAATCGACCCCCTTCTTCCCTAAATACTCCGAATAAAGGTCACGTGAAAACTGGCCACTTGGATTCTAATAAAATAACCACATTGAGATTTTTTTTTTTTTCTTTTGGAGGAAAAAAGCTCCTAAACCAACATTTTCTTACCCCTCCACCAAGCCATTAAAGATTCCAATAAAATTATTTTTAAAAAAAATTAAAAAAAGGAAGAAAAATGAAGAAGAAGAAAAATTCATGTGTAAGGAGTCGAGTCCCTAGCTTTTGCAGAGCCATGCTTCCCATTGCAAATAACAGAATAAAAAATTCTTTAACTCCCTTGATCCTTTCCTTAAAGAGCCCTCCTCCTCCTCATGCCCCTCCCTCTCATAGATGGAGGAATAGGACTATCAACCAAAAGAAGCCAGAAGCTGAACTTCACTAAGACATTAAGCAACCTAGCCTAATCACTAAAGCACACTAAAAAGTATCAATTCAAGAAGCAAACAGTAATGCTGCTAAAGGAATCAAGTGTGCAAAAATAAAAATAAGCTACAAAGGTTGCTCAACGCCGACAGGAGATGAACTTGATGTCTAAATAAATAAATAACTATCTCGCACTTCAGTATAAATCCTAGATCTGAACATAGTGAAATGCAAAGACAAGAAGGTTGCTCACAGTCAGTCAGAGGCACTAAGATCTTAAGGGAAGTATATAAATACACACAGCAGCACGTAGCATGTCATCCATTATATTCATCGCCCAACGCCATTGGCCTGCTCTACCATGTGCATTGATTAGGGCATTGTAGGTCTCGACATCAGGTTTGCATCTAAAAAGAAATATTGTTCAATTAACAATAATTGAATAGAGATCAGAATGGCATCACCACAACAAGTAAAGCAACAAGAAAACTTTCACAGTACCATATAAGAAACATAATTCAATACTTCAACAATACATGACGAATCTAAGACCTACCTCCACTTTTGCATTTCAAAAAACAAACCACGCGCTTGATCTATTCGGTTATGTCTAGCATGCAGCCTTATCATCATATTGTAGATATCGTTACGGGCACAATAATTCCGCTGGTTCTTCATCCAATCAAATACTTGTACACAGTGTTCAATGGACCCATTTTGAGTCAACTCCTACACAAGAGGAATTAACGGTTGAGTTGAGAAATGCAAAATTTTCTCACTTAGATACATATACTTCCCCGCAAATAAAATTCTTGAAGTAGAGAACAAAAATCTTGTTAACTCAAGTTTTCATAACGTAAATGGAACTTATTCAGGATGGTTACACTGACTTACACCAAGCTTGTAGAATCATACCAGTCGGAAGAATTAGAGTTTAATCATTGCACAATAAGCTGTTAAAAGGAGACAGAGAGGAAGGGCGATGATACCTTCATAAGAGCAGGATAATTCTTTCGAGAAAATCGTCCAACCCAGCAATTTAACAAAGCCTCGACATCACCATGGCGTTGTAACTTCAGAATCCTTTGAACAACCTCAGTGACCGTCCAGTCCTTCTGGAATCGTTCGCCCTCAACTCGCAACTGGTACCGCCTGGGAATATCGAGTTTTCTGAGCCCATTAACGAGAGTTCGAATTTCGTGCTTGCCATTGTCGTAGTCTACTAAAACTTGCTTTCTCTCTTCGAACGCCGACTCGCTCTTCGAATTCTTGCAAATGATGAGGGTTTTAGGAAGGAGAGTGGAATTCAAGCTCCAACCAATCAAATCGGCCGGATAGGAGATTTTGTGGTGGTGAGAGGAGCAGTAATGGCAGTGTGGTGGCAGTGACGCCATGGATTAGAGACGGAGAAAGAACATGAGAATTGAAATGAGCCAAGCGAGCAGCGACCAGTACAAGTATATTTTTTTTTTAAAAAAAAAAGCTTAATTATAGAAAATAAATTTTAGGTCATAAAATATTTGTCCAAAACTTCGATAAAAGGTTAGTATATGAATACACGAATACAGCTACACGATATGAATACAATCGGATACGACGATTCGTTAATTTCTAAAAAAACTAAAATATGGATACATCTAAGAAAATATATTTTTTTAGTATATATATTTCTAAAAAAGAGAATACTGATACATTGAAGATATATTTTTTTTAAAAAAAAAATCTAGGATATAGATAAATGTAACATACAAATTAATAACAATAGCATAAAATAGAATACAAACACTGAAATATAATACAAAAAAGCAACATTTAAGATGTTGAAATATAATAGTTAATAAAATGAAATAAAAAAAGTGACTCATATTACGAAGAAGAAGAAGATTAGACGGAGAAGTATGAAGACAAACGAAGAACTTCTTCATTGAATTGTTAAAGATATCTAAATGGTTTATATTTTGGTAGACTTTGTGGAGACTCAAATGTGAAGATGGAGATTATATGATTATAGTCTAGGGTTTGGTCCGTTATTTATTTTTGTTTCTTTTTAGTTTTGGACTCGAGTAGTGAACTTTTTAAATAGGTTGTCTAGTTTTAGATTGAGAAAGATTAGATGAGTTGCTTGTCTTTTTTCTTTTTTTTTTTAAAAAAATACGCGTAGAAATAGATACGCCAAATTGCGTGTCAGATACGTATCTGGGAAGTATCTAGAAGTATCGGTATCCGATACGTGTCTGATACTGATTCTTTGCCTCACATGAAGTATTTGTGCTTCATAGCTTTTGAATCATGTGTAACAATTTAGGTCTTAATTATTTGATTTATTATTTTTTAAAATTAAATTTATATTTTCATCTCTAAATTTCTTCATTAAATCCCATTTGGGATCCATTTTATTTTAGATTTTTATTTTTGAAAATTAAGCTTACAGACACTATTTCCACCTTTAAATTTCTTCACTTGTTATCTATCTTTTATCAATTAATTAAAAAATCAAACCATATTTTGAAATTAAAAATGTAGCTTTTAAAAATTTGTTTTTGTTTTTGAAATTTGGTTAAGAATTCAATCATTGTACTTAGGAATATGCAAATTAAACTATTGTATGAAATGAGGAGAAAATAGATTTAATTTTCAAAAACAAAAAATAAAAAATGAAATGGTTACCAAATGGGGACTTAGTTTTTTCTTCTTAGTACAATAGAAGATAGGGGATTCGTGAACCACAAACTTCATAGTCGTTAATACATTTCAGATGTCAGTTCAACTATCCTCGTTTTGACAGTAACAATTTAGTCTTTAGACTTTAATAAATAACAATTTGATTCATATACCTTACCATTTGTAATGTTGTAAAAAAATATTATTAAGATTTATTGAAATTTTGTACCCATGGAATGAACTAGTCAAAAGTCAAATTTATAAAGACTAGGTCTAACAAAAGTTGAAACTTTATTTTTACAATTTTTTTATGATAAGGATTAAATTGTTACAATTTTTAAAGTATATCAAATGAATTATTATTTATTAAAGTTTGAGAAATAAAGCCCCGTAACCATTTGGTTTTTTGTTTTTGTAGATTAAGCTATTTCATACACATTTCTTACAAGGATTTGTAACTTTCTTAAATACAAGATTGAAGTTTTAGCCAAATACAAAAAACAAAAACAACTTTTTGAAAGCTACTTTTTTTAGTTCTTAAAATTTGGCTTGGTTTTTTAAACCACTAGTGAAAAGTAGATATCAAATGAGGAAATTGGGAGGTGGAACTTAATGTTCATAGACTTGATTTTCAAAAACAAAAATAAAAAATAAAATGATTACCAAACGAGACCTAAATTATTACAAATTTAAAAATATAGGGATTAAATTGTTACCAAGTAAAGTTCATGAACAATTGTTATTTCTATGAAAGTTTAGAGACTAAAATTGTTTTTAACCAAATTTATATTTTAGTTTATGGTGTTTAAAATTTATTTCAAATTGGTCCTTAAATTTTAAAATTAAACAACCAAATGCCTAATATCTAATTAATCGTAAAAAAAAAATAGTTTTTTAAGATAATAAAATAAAAAAGGAGTATGTTTTTATTTTTATTTTTTTAAAAGAAAATGTTTAGTTGGTTTTTTACCTCCCATGATGAAAGTCATGCTCAGCCTAAAAAAAACTTAGATACAAAATTACATTTATGGTCTCACTCCTTAAATACAATAGAAATAATTGTATTGTAGTTTTCATTTTGGATTAATTTTTGGATGTTGCTTCCTCTACGAATGTTGTTAGTTTTCTTTTTACCTCTAAAGAAGAAAACACAGTAGCCCACTTCCTTACTGTTTTGGCTTCTTCTTCTGGTGTTATTTATATTTGGAACTGACCCTTCCAAATTGTACTCTACCATTATTCACGAGGACCTTTTAATGTACTGTTTGGGGGGTGTTGCTCGGTCTTAGCCTGAAAAATAAAAATTATTATTTATCCACTTTTCTTTTTTCTTTTTTTTAAGAGAATAATCAACTTTTTCTTTACCTACTTTTACCTTTCAAATTTTACGACTAATATATTATCCCATGCAATACCTTAAATCGAAATAATTAAGAGCTCATTTGATAATGTTTTCGTTCCTTATTTTATATTTCTTATTTTTTAAGAAATTGACTTGTTTGATAACTGTACAACACCTAAATCCCTCTCAAATTTAGTGGCTTTGGTATCACTTGGTTATGCAATATGGATTGCATGTAATATTTGTTTAAAAGGAACTTCAATTAGCTCAAGAATGGGAATGCAAAATTGAAATTTGATGAAGAATAGTTCTTCATCTCACAAACTCCAAAAACCAAAAAGTTATCATAGAATTCCCTCAAATTTACTCTTATTTTGGATCTCACTGTCCAATCTAAAGGCCAAGAGAATAGTAGGGAAGATCAAATGGTGGTCTACAAGCCTTTGGAGAGAAGGTTCAACTGAATTTGTTGTTGATTTAAAGAGTTCCTCAAAGGTTGTAATTCTGGAACCCTATTGCTTTTCTTATGAATATGCATACTTGTAATCTAAAATTAATATAGTTAGTGTGCTTAAGATCTTAATTGTTTCCGCTTGTTGATTGTCAACACCATCAGACACAATACTTGATATTTAAAAATGTCAAGATCAAGCTTTTTTCTTGTTAGTCTTAAAATGTCAAGTGATAACACTACAACAAATTCGTTTAAAGATTAGGGTTTTCTTATATGTTGTACTCTCAGTCGCCCTCAACCTTCCCCTCTTTCCTTTCTCAATTTCAGTCTCTCCCTTGCACATCTCTCGCAGTTTATCCCTCTTCTTATTGGGAAATTTATACGGATGACCCATTTTTTGGGTCCAAAATGACAAATGACCCATTTTTTAAAAATAATGTTAATTGACCCTCTGCTGACATCATCGTCATAACAGATTACGTAAATTTCCCTTGCACCAGCCTCACGAGGTAAGTCTCGCTCTCGCTTGAAATTCCCTGGTTTGATGTGATTACTCGTCAGTGTACGAATGATTTGACAATTTTTACGAAAGAAGTCTCAAATCAATAATACCTAAACACAATACAAGGGTGATTTCTTTAAACTCTAAACTTCATTTTAACGGTGATTACTTCTCTGGTTTTCGACGGTTTTTTGTTGAACGGAGATTTTTCGAACGAGGATTTTCAAGACGAGGCTTTTTCAAAACGGAATAGGTTTTTCAGAAAAGTGTTTCATTATTTTGAGTCTGTTTAATTATTTTTGCTGTGTTATTTCTGGAAATGTAGCATTACGAGATTTTGTATTAGGAGAGCGAGAGATAGAACAAGAGTGAGAAAGGGCAAGAGTAAGAGAGAGAGCAAGAGTAAGAGAGAGAGCGAGATTAAGAGGGAGCTGGATTACGAGAGAGAGTGAGATTAAGAGAGAGTGAGATTAAAAAAGAGCAAGATTAAGAGAGAACGAGAGTACACTTCAATTGCTTGTACAACTTAATGACAAATATTCTCTTGCTTTGTAGGATGACAGAAAAGTGTCTACTTATTCGATATGGAGGTGATTGAGATGAGAATGAAAGTTCGTATATTGGAGGACAGTTGACAGGATTCATTGTGCCTGTTTCATTGAAGTATGAAGAACTTAAATCTCATATTTACAGGGTTACAAATGTCAGTTCTTCAGAGTTTAATCTTATACTGAAAGTTAAATATAAGCTTGAATATGAAGCCCCTCCACAATACATAACGAATGATGATAATGTTCGTTTCCTTCTTTTCCAAGAAGACCTTAGTAGACTAAGGTTATCTGTAACGCTGAAATCGAATGAGGACGAAAATATTAGAATGAGGTTTAGAAATGTGAGTAATGATGATATGACTGTGGACAGACAATACGAGGAATCATATCAGTTTCGTCAGGAAGAGGATGATATTCCATTGTCAAACAACACTGTACCATCAACATTATCACTAGACAATGACCGCACTAATCCAGTAAGATTGAATTCAGAATTGAGCGGTACTTCAGTTGTTGGTAGTGAAAAACCATCTAGATTTGATTATATGGATTGTGGTCATCCAGAGCAAAGTTGTGGTCCTTCAGGATGTTAATGAGCAACCAACAGGATTGAATGAAATGGATCGTGATTATGGAGATGTGCATTATTCTACAGCAGCTTCAGTGGTTCCACCATTTGTGTCTTCAAGTCATAGAGCAGAGTTTATTATGCCTAGTACTTCTTCATCTGGGACAAACGACATTGAAGTTGGTCAACTATTTTTGAGCAAAAAGGACTTGAAAATGAGATTATCTATTCTGTCCATCAACAAAAATTTAGAATTTAGGGCCAGGAAGTCAACCAAATCTCCATTCACCATCAAATGTATTAGGGAGACATGTAAGTGGAGCCTTCGTGCAGTGAAAATGGAAGGGTCTGATATATTCAAGATCACAAAGTACTGTAGCTCGCACACATGTTTCATTGGAATTCTGAATCACGACCATAGACAAGCAACTGCTACGGTTGTTGGTCAGTTGATTAAAGATAAGTTAACGGGAATAGGACATATTTATAAACCTTGTCATATTGTTGAGGATATGAGGAGAGATTATGGCGTGAACATAAGTTATGATAAAGTGTGGTGTGTAAGGGAAGCCGCGTATGATCTCACTAGAGGTACTCTAGAATACTCATATTCCATACTACATGCTTATGGAGAAGCGTTAAAAATAGAGAATCCAGGTACAGTCTTTGAAATCGAACTTGAAGATGAGGTGCATTTCATTAGGGCCTTGTATTAGATGTTTCGCAAGATGTCAGCCTGTGATAATTGTTGATGGGTCGCACTTGAAAGGAAAATACAAAGGCACCATGTTGGTTGCGGTTTTTATGGACGGGAACAATCAATTATACCCACTAGCATATGCAATAGTGGACAATGAAACTTATCGATCATGGAAATGGTTTATGTCAAACTTGAAATGTAGTATCGGAGAACCCGATAATTTGATATTTGTGTCTTATTGGATGGTATCTATCAACAATGCTATTCGTGCATTTTTTTCCCACGACATTTCATGGATTGTGCACATAACACATAGAACAAATCTTGTTACAAACTTTAAGGATAGCACGGTTGTTGGGATATTTAGAGATGCAACAAAGGTATTTCACATGACAGAATTCCAGACAAAATGGCACGAACTCCGTAGTTTTCAAGACGATGCTATCACGAAATATCTGGAAGACATCGGTCTTCAAAGGTGGACACAGGTTTACCAAATAGAATGAAGATATGATAACATGACATCCAACAGTGCATAGTATTTCAATTCGTTAACTAAAGAGTATCGACTATTGCCCATAGTATGCTTGATTGAACATGTTAGAGGAATGCTTCAATTGTGGTTCTATGAATGGAGGAATTACTAGGCATCTCGAAAGACATTGCACTCTGACTATTGTGAAACCTGATTGACAAGTAAGGTCGATAAGGGCAAACGATATCGGGTTGAGCCTATTGATTGTTATCAGGTTCACATGTGAGATAATCGATTGGACGGTATGTCAATCTTCACACGAAGGAATGCACGTGTAAGGAATTCGACTCACTTGGTATCCCGTGTTCGCTGCAATTGTTGCTGCCAAGGAACGAAATATACCCATCCAGAGGCTTTGTAGTTGATTTTATACAGTGGACTCCCTAATGACTACGTATACGGAGCCTATAAATCCACTTGGCCATATATCTTAATGGAAGAGACCTCCTGGATATATAAAAAAGACTATCCTTTCTCCGAAGTTTGTGGCACAAGCCGGGCGACAGAGAGTGAGAAGAATACCATCCAGAGGAGAATTTCACAGACAAATGAAATGTGGTTGGTATGGGAATTATGGGCATAACCGCCAAAATTGTAGTGAATCGCTCACAACCGTGCGACGTGCTGAAAATGCCAGAAACCGTGACACAAACACCTCTCATCTAATTTAGTTTATAACTAACTTGTAACATTTCATTTGATAACATTGATCAGTTTTTCATACGTTATACTTGTAACATACTTCATACTTTTTCATACTTCATACTTGTAACATTTCATACTTCATACTTTCATCTCGTAAACAAAAAACAGTAACAAGCTTGAGTATTTCTATAATAGCAATCTTCATAGTCTCTCAATCTCACTCTCTCAATCTTCATACAGTAGTGAAGAAAGGATGGTACTGTGACAGTCAGTGGCTCTAGCCAATTCACCAGCTTTGTCATTGATGTGTATGATAGAAGTGAATCGAACATGAATATGTGGCCTCTGTTAATGTCCATTGCAAGGACTATCCAGTGCTCACTGATATTCATTATCGTATAAACAAAATCCACATCTGCCCATTTGACATTGAATTTATTGGTGACGTAGTCCTTGTATGTGTCTTCATCCTCCCATGCTAGGGCAGCCTCCAGAAGTGTCTTATTCTTTATTTGTTTAAATACCCTGCCACGAGCATTAAGGTGACTTTGCCAAATAAAATGAGAAGTTAAGTAATGAAATATACCATAGTAAAATGACTCTGCACAATAAAATATATCAAAAGTTACCAAATTTTTCGTTCATAAAATAAAATAAAGTATTTATGGTCTGCATAAAAAAATTACTATGTTAGTAAAAGTACAAGATATCCAACTGTAAAGAAGTCAAGACTAGGAAACTTACATCGCATTCGACCCACGAACTCGAGGAAATCAATTCCTTGAAGAATTGCTTGACAAGTGGTTTAAAGGAGTTCTCTCGAACCTCGTTGTCGGTATTCTCGTCTGAGATCCAACCCATCATTTCTGTAACGATATTGTGTGGAATGTCATGTGCTACATTGTATGTGACAATTGCTCTGAATAGAGATGCAATGGCCCCATTGTTTGCATCACCTTCTCGAATTTTTAGTCGTTGATCGCTTTCCTTCCAATCTTCGTGATTCTTTAATATGCGATCAAGAATATTTTTAGCCTCATCTATGTTTTGTCAAGTAGACCTCCAACTGTTACTGCATTGGCAGCTGTCTGCGATGCAGGGTTCAAACCGTGATAAAATATCTCCATCTGGAGACATTTAGGTAAACCATTGTACGGACAATCTTGCATCAGTCTCTTAAACCTCGCCCAGGCATCACTGAGCGATTCATCAATTTCCTATTCAAAATTTGTAATCAACTTCCTTCTTCTTGCGTTCTCGGTAGAGAGGAAGATTTCTTCATGAACTTCTCTAATACTTGTTCCCACGAGGTTATCTCCTCTGGTTCGAGAGAATAAGCCCATTTCCATGCTTGGTCGCATAGTGAAAATGGGAACAACGTTAGTCGAACTTCTTCAACTGAGATGTTTGGGAACATACAAGTATTGTAGACTTCAATGAAACTCCGGAGATGGGCATGCGGATCCTCGCCACGCCTTCCACCAAACTGTCTGGCCGTCTGAATCATCTACAACATAACCGGTTTCATCTCAAACCTCGACCCGTCCAGAGCTGACTTCATGATTTCTGGGGAGAAATTATAGAGGTTGGGCGACGCATAGTCCCGAATGGGTCTACTGTGGTCGTTAGCTAGAAGAATGGGGTTTTCCATGATGTTGTTCGCGTTTGCTGCTCTGTCTTCCAGTTGTTCTGCCATATTGGGATTTCTCTCTTGTTGTTGTCGGCGGTTGTTTCTTCGTCTTCTTCTGAACGTTCTTTCAATCTCTGGGTCGTAGTTGGGCTCAGGAACATGTCCTTCGCTCATACGACACCTGCTTCTTCCCTTACCAAAGGAATGGCAGTGCACAGAGGTCGAAAACTGCAAAGAAAATCACAAAGTTACTATTAGCGCAATATGTACTGTCGTAGTCCCCGACAATAACGCCAAAAACTTGATGTGTTCTAAATGTGATGCGATTATGATGTATGTTTGCAGTGATGAGTTATGCATTTCACATGCAAGTTTTCCTAGTAAAACCCAAGTATAAATCTCACTAGGTTTCCTGGTAAATCTAGGGTCGAACACAAGGACTACTGAGTTACTACGCGACAGTAAAATTTGATTCCTTTGCGGTGGAAAAAACAAATAAGTTGGTTGGTGTTTTGTTTAAGTAAAAATCCTATGCGGTAGGTTCAAATAAAGAGTTGATGAAATCGAGAATTACAATGAGTATGCGATAAACGGGTTGAGAAGGGATTTAGCTAACACTTCCTAAGATTGCGTTCAAGTTATGCGATCATGCTACACTTACACAACAGCATGTCAATTTTCAATGCAAATGCCATAATTTCTATTTCTAGGACACATGCGATGTATACGATAATGTCGATAGGACTTATGTCTAAGCCTCTATTCTTTTCTATGCGATGATGAGCGATGCACACATACATAAGGTGACCGCATACTATCATATCCTATTTCTAGGGTGAATACGATACGTAATAGCAAACAGAGCTTATGTCTAAGTTTCTATCTCTTGCTTATGCAGTTCTAATCTGACTCTCTCAAGCCTAGATTCTAATCTGAATCTCTCAAGTCTAGATTCTTTCTTTAGACTACTCTATCAAGTATCTCTAAAAGGTGAATGACGCATACATAAGATAAGATGATCGCATGAAGTGAAGATCTTAGGTCATGCTAGCTAAGTACTGAAAGAGTATAACAACATGTAGCGAAAGTATCAAGGATCCATAAGCTTTCTAATTCACTAATTTTAGCAAAAATTAAACCATACTCTTCTCAAAAATGGGTTTTCTGAACATACCTCTAATGAACTCCTCAAGATAACGCCTGTTCAGCTGCTGTCTACTCTTGTTATCAACGTGAACCACCTCAAAGCCTTCCCTACTATGCTCTTGGAGCTTTAGGCAGAGTTGTAGGACTAGAGAATAGCTTGAAGATGTGAAGAAACCAGAAAAACTCACAGCAACATAACTAAAGAAGACAGTTTCTTCTTCTAAAAAATTTCTCTGGAAAATCTGTAATTATCTCCATCTCCAATAACTCCATTCTACTTAATATATAATAGATGAACATGTAAAGTGATGGAGTGCATGGCTTGCAGCTCATGCTTGGAGAATCAAGGTTAAGAAGATAATGCATTTTGTGTGAGCATAAAGATGATGGTAATGGAAAATACCCATTTTTCATTTTTGTGCAACCTGCAAAATGATTTTCTTTTTAAAACAAAAGATGATATTAAATCATTTTAATTCAAAATTTGATTTTCATAAATTAATTTCACAAATTAATTTAAAATAATAATTAATTTAATATCAAATATTAAATTAATTTTTGCACAATAATCATCTTTATATATTTAAATCATATTTAAATATTTATTCTCTTGTTCCATTTAATTTGAACGTTTCAAATTAATCTCTCAAGCTACCCTAAAGCTTATCCATTTACGAGCTAGTAGGGGGACCTCGCGGACCTACAGATCATGGGATCCAATGATTCGAGATTAATTGGCTAAACTCATTAGTCCGATCTAACCCTCATTCGTTAACTAATGGGACACTACACTCCTCACTGAAGATATATTATGTCCACTTAATAACCATAATCACTAAGTCGATCCTTCACAGGTTGTTCGTAATCACAGCTAGGTCAAAAATTCTGTTTTACCCCTGTGACTACATCTTGTTCTTAAGTTCCTACTGATCCTCTAATGAACAATTCTGATTCATAATCTCTATGAATCAAATTCTTTCTCTATCATGAGAAGGCGGGGCCCCGATTGTTCGAGACCTGGAGTCAATACTTAAGAGAATAACCTATCTGCTAACCCTAAATAGGGTAGGAGTGAATTCCATCTTGCAAGGCTATGCCCCCAGCTATTCATCCGGTCTTATCCCCAAAATGGTAAGCTTATTGAACAGTGTTGTTGGACTACTCTCACCGTTTGTAGATCGAAGGATAATCCCAAACAAACAGGAGTTCATAGCTAGCTCAAGATTAAGATCGAGTTAACCTAGGTTATATAATAAATGAAATAGTCAGTTTTAACAGTAATTCGGATCGTTTTATTAATTTAAAGAAAAGTGACTATTTTCGTGGGTCCAGTCTATATGCAAACTCATTACATAGGATGCCCCACTCTCATGTCTCAACATGAACGATTTGTGGATCACATCGTTTTGTAGTACCTTACAACTTCTTGTAAACAACTATAGAGTGGATCACATCCAATAGTGTTACCAGGATGAGATATCTAATTTCATCCATATACTTATTAGACCATTTAGGCTATATACTGTCAACTTGATCCTGTTTATGTCACTACATAAGTTACATCATTCAGCTATAGCCAAGGATGTGTTATTGGATTTCATAATAAGATGGAAAATCAACAAGTCCATTGTTATTGATAAAATAGAATGTTTAACACGAACTACAAGTTCTAGGACATTCCCAACAAGTACTTTTCAACCCATTCGGGAATTTAGCTACTCATGCGAAGTAAGGAGAGATTGAACATAAGTTGAAATGAAATTTCCATTGTTTATAAATTAGATGCAGAATACAGATTAACAATAAGAATGTAGAGATAAGACGCTGGTAGCAACGTCTTGCATCTCGTGGCCTTTTACACTATCTTTTCACTTCAATTCTGCCCAGATGAATATTCTTGCTTTCAACACATGTTTGGCCTCTCTCCGTTTGTAGCGCTCCTGACGGTCTTTCGAGCTGTCCAAGAATGATTCTATCGCGTCTTCTTCTCTTTGCTCGTATCCGCCTTCTAAGTATAAGAAAAACTACGACTAACGACTATCTTATTTTATGTATGTTCTATCTTCTATATGGCGAACTTCTCTATCGATGATGGCCTTTGGTATTTATAGAGCTCAAGGTGAAGAAGCTTTTCTCTCTCATGATTGCAATGATGGGCGGTCATTAAATCTTTGTGCTTTGATGCGTTGATTAATGGTCACGAAAAGTTGAGTGTACTTGCTACAGTTGTGTCGTTAACGGCTTGTCAACTAAATTCGGATTCGACCATCATCAGCTTTTCGTCCCATCATGATTTATTAAGCTTTCACCTTAATGCGTCGTTTTTATGTGGCCACCTTCTTGAGTAACTTCTCGCAGGCGCATATGATCGCATGACTTTGTGGTCGCAATCTTTCAATGCACGCAGACGTCGAGTTCCTTGGATCGCAATTTTACTTGCGCCAATGCATTTTTCCTGCACAAAATAAATAAATTAGCTGCTTTTATGCGATAGGCACATGTGATCGCAATATTCTCAATTTAATGCTTTTGGACACGATTTTGTATATTTTTACCGTCGCATTCCCTCATTGTTTTACTTATTTGCGCTGTAATAACGTGCATTTCTACCCGTTATCAAACACTTGTGGAAATCCACGCAAAGAGTACTTTACAACGTAATTTTTATTTCCTTTCACCTTCGTCTTGTATAGACTACTCTTATCATTCAATGTAGTCTTTAGGGCATCCAGTGTCTCCTCCCAAATAATGGTACCCTAATAAAGACTGTTGTAGTACTTTAAGTTTTGAACGTCCTTAAAACATTTGAGGTCCACTTCATTTTTCTGTTTGTTCTTTCCCATCATTGTAACCTCAGTATAGTAAACTACTGTGATCTTCACAACATCCTCATCATTTTCAAACTCTAACTCTTCAAGTAGACGGACATGCAAGGTGTCCTTCATCACTTGATTACTAAAATACTTGACTGCAAGTTCATACGAGGACTGCTCATTATGATTAACTCGTGTTGGGGATCACCACAAACCAGTCATCAACAAAAAACCATCCTTCGAAGAAGTGACGACCTTTCCATAAATAAAGAATTGCATTAAGTCAGATCTCGTCCTCTTCACTTCTCTCAGCAACATATGATGGATAATTAGGCTATTAAACACCAAGTCAACGTCTACAAATCGCCCAAAAATTGTTCTCTTGAACATGTCTAACTACCTTGGGGTAAGCTTCTCCTTCACAATCTTGTTTGCATTAGTAATATGGACCAAGCTCATTACTTGACCGGGAAATTGGTCGGCTATGGGTATTCTCAAACGTGTTGCCATCTTAAATCACTCCTTCATGAAATAAAGATTCAATCAATAAACTTCTTTAGAAAAAAATTGTAAAAAAACTATTTAAATCTCGCTGGTATTGCTCTCGCTGGCTTTACTCTCGTTGGCATCACTCTCGCTAGCATCATTCTCTCCAATATTGCTCTCTCTGGTGTCGTTCTCTCCGGTATCACTCTCTCTGGTGTCGCTCTCTCTAGTAGCTCTCACTTATCTCGCTCACATTCTCTATTTTTACTCGTCTTCAACCACATAATACATCGAAAACCAAAAAAACAAAAACAAAAAACCATAGGTTTACAATATTTCTAAACCCCAGAACGACCCACCCTTTCTAGTGTCGCTCTCTCTAGTATCGCTCTACCGATTTCACTCTCACTTATCTCAGTCACAAACTTTTTCTACTCATCTTCAACCACAGAACACATCGAAAAAAAAAAAAAAAAAAGACCATAGGTTCACAGTATTTCTAAACCCAGAACAACCTACAAAGCCCCATTACCGATAAGTTTAAGACATTTTCAGGCACAAATTGAAAGATTTACCGATCAAATTTGATTTATCGGTGACAGTGAAATCGTTTGCAAGCCAAAATGATGGATTCTAAAGAGTTTATAGTTTATGAGCGATACAAAGTCGTTAGCCTTGGGAAATTTGAATGAAGAGTTTTTAGTTTTGGTTGGTTTTCAGTAAAAAGTTAAGAAGACGAAGAGGTAAGGGCAATTTATGTAATTTGGTATGATGATGATGTCAACAGATGGTCAATTGACATTATTTTTTTAAAAATGGGTCATTTGACATTTTGCACCCAAAAAAATGGGTCATCCGTACAAATTTTCCCTTCTTCTCACACATATCTCCTACGCGCCTTCATCTCTGATTTCCATCATTGTTTAGCTCCCATACATCAGGAACTTTCACTCCTCTTTGTTCAACGCCTTCATAGCAACATCGTCTAAGCAACATTTCAACACCGTCGAAGCCCTCTTTTACCGCAGTCGAAGTAGATCCAACGTCGTCACGATAAATCCAACATCTTTTTGGATTTGGGGGAAAGGGAATAGTGATCTTCCAAGGAATCAAAAAACATCTACGTTTCAAATTACTATTGTAGGATTTTCACTCAAATTTTTTGTCATTTGCAACCGATTTTGCCCCTCGATTCATCAACGTAGGATTCCAACAAGGCTATTTCCTTTATTTTCCTCCGTCGTTGCTCCCTACAACGAACCAGACCTGAGAATTGAGATCTTAATGGCGTTACAAGGCTTTATGATGTATATGTCCTCTATTTCCTTTCTATCATCAAATCATTTGCCAGCCTTAGCATTTTCGCCATCATCGTTGTCACTATTTACTAGCTTTTGTCTCGACAGAACACCAATTACCGCTCTAATTCCTTGCTCGAAGAGATTACTTGCTCGTATCCCTCATTGAAGAGGGAAAAATGACTCACCATTCTCCTATTGATTTTTCAATTATAAGCCTTTTTCTCTCTTTCTTTCTCTAATTGAATTCATATCTTATATTTCTTCTTCTTCTTTTTTTACTTCCTCTGTTATTTCCAATTGAAGTTGATTTTTTTCTCTTTCTGTTTGGCATTGAGCTAAGGCAAATTTGTCTTTGATGAATTCATCCATTACTTCAAGTTTTTTAGGAGTAATTTTTTCAACTTCAGGATATTCAAAAGAACGAGCAATTCCAATTATTGAGTGATTAAGTTTGATTTGGTGCTTGTTTTGTGATTAAAGTATGCTTTTTAAACATTTCTTTTGTGTTCAAAATATGTTTGGAGCTTATCTGTGTGATTGAAGTTTGATTTGGAGTCATGAAGTTTCTTGGTTTGAGGCATGAAGTTTCAAAGTTAGGGTTTGATTTTCTTGGTTTGAGAAGTTTCAAAGTAGGGTTTTGATTTTTCTTGTTTGAGACAATGAATTTTCAAAGTTAGGGTCTTGATTTCTTGTTTTTGTTTTGAGAACTGAACTTTCAAATTGGCTTGATTTTTTTTTTTTTGTTTGAAGCTTGAACTTTCAAAGTTAGGGTTTAATCTCTCATGTATATTCTTGAATCTCATAATAAACTCTTGTTTCATATTGTTCTTGAATGAGATTGAATTTTAGATAACTTGCCAAAGTTGGGATTGCTACTTTAATTCAATGCTTTGCCAAAGTTAGGGTTTAATTTTAGAGAACTTGCAAGAACTTGCCACTTTTCTTTAATTAAATGTTTGCCAGAGTTAGATATGTCAATGTGTCTAATTTGTTAGGGCTTTATGAACTAAGTAATGGTTTGCCAACTTGGGTTCAATTTTTAGTTATTGGAATTAATATATGTTTAATACATTAGAGCACATGCACACCTTGGGTTCAATTTTTTGAGGTTCGATTACACCTTAGGTTCAATTTTTTTAATGTATTTATCTTTGTTGTCTGATTCGCCTTGAGGTTCTCTGATTTGTCTTACTTTCTTAAGGTTATAATGTTGTAAAGCTAGAAATGACAAGTTGTATGTATTGGGAACTTGTTTGTTTTCCACAACTCATTTTTTGAAGTTGATTATTATTTATCATCTTTTCTTACTAGATTTACAATCATGGATAAATCATGGATGCACAAGAGTAGATTATCCAAAGATTATGAATTGGGTGTGAAAAACCTCATAAAATTTGGATTTTCTAATACAAATAGCTCCTATATTCGTTGTCCTTGTTTGAAACGTGGGAATTGTGAAAAGCATAATAAGAAGGATATTAAGGATAATTTATATGTTAATGGGATTGATGAAAGTTATAAAATTTGGTTTTTGGCATGGGGAAAAACTTCCTAACTCATCATGTTGTGGAGAATCTTCTAAGCTTGACACTCATATGTATGGAGAGACTGATGTTGGAAGTTTAAAAGAAATGGTTGAAGTTGCTCACGAGGAATATTCAAAAGACCCAAATGGATTTGAGAAGTTGCTTAATGATGTTAAAAAAACCACTATACGAAGGGTGCAAAAAATACACTACGTTGTCTACATTAGTCAAATTGTATAATTTAAAGTTAGATATGGATGGAGTAATACTAGTTTTCAGAACTAATCAAAACCTTAAAGGAAATTTTATCACTAGCAATGAGCTCCCAAATTCAATGTATGAAGCAAAAAAAACTTTAGGTGCATTAGGAATGGAATATGAAAAGATTCATGCATGCCTTAATGATTGTTGTTTGTATAGAAAAGAACATGCAGATGCAATTGATTGTTCTGAATGTGGTGAATCAAGGTGGAAAAATGGGAAGGATGCAAATGAAGGAAAAAACAAATACCTTCAAAAGTGATATGGTACTTTCCACCTATTCCACGATTCAAAAGGCTTTTTAGAAGTATTGATTGTGCTAAAAACTTAACTTGACATGTTGATGAAAGAATTGTAGATGGTAAGTTACGACATCCAATAGACTCTCTGGCTTGGAAGTTAGTAGACTATAAATGGTTAGACTTCGGTTCTGAACCTAGGAATCTTCGTTTAGCATTGTCAGCCGATGGAGTAAATCCACATGGTGAAATGAGTTCTAAATATAGTTGTTGGCCTAGTGGTGGTTATTTATAATCTTCCACCATGGTTGTGTATGAAAAGAAAGTACATGATGCTATCAATGTTGATATCAGGTCCAAAACAACAAGGGGACAACATTGGCACATACTTAGCACCACTAATTGAAGATTTAAAACTTGTATGGAAAAGTGGTGTTGAATGTTATGATGCTTATCGAGAAGAACTATTCAACTTACGGTCTGTTTTGTTATGGACAATCAACGATTTTCCTGTATATGGTAACTAAAGTGGATGTTGTGTGAAAGGGTATAAGGCATGTCCAATTTATGGAGACAATACGTCTTCTATAAGATTGAAATATGGGGGGGGGGGCGGGGATGGTAAATCCTTAGACATCAAAAATTTCTAGCATGAAATCATCCATACCGACACCAAAAAAAGTCGTTTAACAATCAAAAGGAACTTGGTACAATTATGGAACCATTGTCTGGGGAGGCTATATATTTAAAAATCAAAGACCTTGAATTTCCTAAAGGAAAGAAGAACAATAAAAAACAGAGTAAGAAAGGAAGTTCAGAGATTTGTTGGAACATATTGTCTTCTTTTCTTCAACTACCATATCGGAAAGATCTACATATCAGACATTGTTTAGATGTGATGCACATCAAAAAAAATGTTTGCATGAATATCTTAGGTACACTTCTTGATATTTTAAGGAAAAGTAAGGATGGATTGAATGCTAGACGTGATTTAGTTCATTTAAAAATTGGACCAGAGCTTGCTCCTGTTAGCGGTGACAAAAAAATCTCCATTCCTCCCGCGTGTTATACTCTTACAAAGGAAAAAAAATGTTGTGTTTTAAAGACATAGTCAAGAATAAAAGTTCCTAAAGGTTACTCTTCGAATGTTAAATACCTTGTGTCGATGACAGATTTAAAGCTTAATAGTTTAAAATCTCATGATTGTCATGTGCTCTTACAACAATTATTTCCTATTGCGATAAGATTAGTGTACCAAAACATGTTCGGATGCCATAACTCGATTGTGTATATTTTTAAATTTGGTATGCAACAAGGTCCTAAATGTGCAGCAATTAGAAAAGTTGGAAGAAGATATTGTGCTTATATTATGTTTATTGGAGAAGTATTTTCCTCCTTCATTTTTCATAAGTATGGTGCATCTCACAGTACACATAATTAGGGAAGTCAAACTTTGTGGGCCTATATATCTACGATGGATGTATCCCTTTGAAAGATTCATGAAAGTTATTAAAAACTCCATGAAAAATAGATATCGTCCAAAAGGTTGTATTGCTGAAAGTTATATTATAGAAGAAGCCATTGAATTTTGTTCTAATTTCCTGTCTGGAGTAGATCCTATTGGGGTTGACACTCATAATTCACAAGACTGTTTAGATAATTCAAATATTGGTAGACCATTGTCCAAAGAAGTTTCTTTTAAACCTAAACAAGAATTTTATATCAAGCTCATCAGTATGTTTTAGAAAATACAATTGATGTGCAACCATATTTAGAGTAAGTTTTTTCAATGATTTTGGTTTTATTTTTTCATTTAGTTTTATGATATAAATCTAAACTATACAATGTTTCAGTGTTCACTTCAAAAAAAACATATGATGGCTTTGCAAATTCCAACATCAAAAAAAGTCCACAAATCAGAAATGGATTCAAGAGGAACATAATCGGACTTTTATATCTTGGTTACGAGAAGAGGTAAAATGTTCAACCTATTATTTTACATACACTTTTTAATGGCTGAGTTGGAACGGAAATTCTCATGGTAGGTGATAACAGGTAGAAACGCACGTTATTACAGCACAAGTTATAAAACAATGCAGGATTGCGACGGTAAAAATATATAATATTGTGTCCAAAACTAATAAGTTTGCAACATTACGATCGCATGCGTCCATCGCATTAAAACAGCTAACTTATGTATTTTATGCAGGAAAATGCGCTGAACAAGGTGGAAATGCGATCCGAAGAAATTAACGTCTGAGCACATTAAGAGATTGTGATCGCAAGGCTATGCGATCATTTACGCTCGCGAAAATCTGCTCAAGAAGGTGGCCGCATAGAGCTA
Source organism: Benincasa hispida (assembly GCF_009727055.1). Lineage (NCBI taxonomy): Eukaryota > Viridiplantae > Streptophyta > Magnoliopsida > Cucurbitales > Cucurbitaceae > Benincasa > Benincasa hispida. The sequence goes on from NC_052359.1 coordinate 77,811,856, forward strand.
GCGCATCAAGGTGGGCACATCCGGGTGAAAGCTTAATAAATCACGATGGGACAGAAAGCTGATAACGGTCGATTCCGAATTAAGTTGACAAGCCGTTACGACATACTATAGCAAGTACACTCAACTTTTCGGTGACAAATATTCGACACATCAGACAAAGAATTAATGACATCCCATTAGTGCAATCATTCGAGAGAAAAAGTTCTTCACCCTGAAGCTTTATAAATACCGAAGGCCACCTTCGTTGAAGGAGTTCGGATAGTTCAGTTCTGCTTCTCAGACCTTAGAGTTCTTCTTCACCATATACTTAGATTTTACATACTTAGAAGGTGGAAATGAGTGAAGGGAGATTACGCCGAGAGATCATCCTAGTGAACTCGGAAGAGTACTGAGGAGTGTAGAAAACAGAGAGAAAGCTAACTCTTGCGGAAGTAAGAACATCTTTTGGGCATAATAGAGATAACTCAGTGTAAAAGCCTTGGGAAACAAGATACTGCTACCAGGCTCTCTACCCTTATTTTTTCATTTCCATTTTGTATTTTGAAATTATTTATAAAATGAAAATTGCATCTTTATATCTGTCCACTCTCTTTACATTACGCATGAGTAGCTAAATCTATTGAATGGGTTAAGAAGCACTTAGCTAGCATAACATGGGATCTTCACTTTATGCAATCATCTTGTATTATGTATGCGTCATTCGTCCTTTATAGATACTCAGGAGGGTAGTCTAAGGATAAAATCTAGGCTTGAAAAAATCAGATTAGAATCTAGGCTCGGGAGAGTTGGATTAGAACCACATAATCAAAAGATAGAAGCTTAGGAATAAGTTCTATTTACTATTAACGTATCGCATGCACCCTAGAGATAGGATATGATTGTATGCGGCCATCTTGTACCTGTGTGCATCTTTCTTCATTGCATAGGCAAGAAGTAGAGACTTAGGAATAAGCTCTATAGACATTATCGCATTCATCGCATGCGTCCTAAAACTAGAAGCTATCGCATTTGCATTGGAAAATGAATTGCTGTCGCATGAGTGGAGTATGATCGCATAGCTTGAACGCATTCCCGAGAAACGCTAGCTAAAGACCTTCTCAAACCGTTCCTCCGTATATTCATTGTATCTTTCGCATAATTAACTCTTTTCTCAAATCCGTTGTATACACTTTGTACCTTAAACAATAAACCAACCAACACTTTGATTTATTTGTTACCGCAAAGTAATCGAAATTTACCATCGCATACTGTGTCCTTAGTCCCTGTGTTCGACCCTGGGCTTACCAGGCAACTTAGTAGGATTTATACTTAGATCTTGTTGAGAAAACTTGCATGCACAATGCCTATTCCACCATCGCATTCTACTCCATTATTTCATCGCATTAAACAATGCATCAGTAGGTTGCAACTGAGCTTGAAATGGGAAATACTAAAGTTTAAGATAACTTGAGGTGGATTACTCATGGTCTTCATCCTTTTGTGATTATGTATGGCAGTTACGTAATTAATGGATGTCGCTATCACACAAAATCTTATGATAAAGATCGAAGTGTAGAAAATAGTGGAGTTAGTTTAGTTGCAAAACCGATGCAAGTGTCTAGTTCAAAAGATAAAAATTCCATCATTGGAGATATGTCTTTTTATAGAGTGATACAAGAGATATGAGAACTAAATTATCATACATTTAATGTTGTTGTGTTTAGATGTGATTGGGTTGAGAACAACAGTGGTATCAAAATCGATAAGCTCGATTTTGTCTTAGTTGATTTAAATAGAATAGGTCACAAGTCTGATTCTTTTATACTAGCAACCAAAGTAAGACAAGTATTTTATGTTGAGGATCCAAGTGATGTTAGATGGTCAATTGTGTTTATTCCACCACAAAGGGACTTTGAAGATAGATATAATGACGACGAATTTGGAGATACAATATTACACTGTCAAAGAATACCCAATAATATGTCGAATGTTGATGTAAATAATGATTTGGATGAAAACATGTCAACATATGTACAGTCGAATCGTGAAGGCACATGGATACGTATATAACATTTTATGGGTAGGTTCTATATTGTGTAATATGATAATTTTTTTTAGTTTATAATTTTTATCAATCACATTTGATTTTTTGTTTGCTTAAATTTGATTGCCAGTTTTTTATTTATACACCACATGGAGCATAGTACAGTGGGTGATGAAGATTTAGAGCTTGGTGACAAAGAAATAGTAGTTGTTAGGCCAAATGAAATCACCAATCAAAAGAAGAGAGAACAGAGAGGTACTATTATGTTTGATGTAACACGTATTAGGAGTGCGGGAGAAAAGAAGTTTGTGAAATACAATGAAGATGGCGTACCCATTGGTGAAAATGGAGCTAAGTTAAAGTCTTTCATTAGGTCCTCTATGCCTTATCATGTACCTATTTTATATACATATTGGAAATGTGTGTCTACTGGTTTGAAAGATAAGATATATAGTACAGTTGATGTACATATATTCAACTTTTTATTTTGATGATATTGTAGATGTATATATAATGTTTTCACTAACTTTTCAATATTTAGGTCACCTTTGTAATTGATACAAGATCTAGGAAGAATATTATGAAAACTGTAGGTATAGCTCAGTTTAAGAATTGGTTAACAACAAAATACATTATTCCATTTAAAGATTAACCTCAACTTCTAATAAATCCACTAGAAAAGTATTCATTTATTGATCAAAGTCATTGGGAAGAGTTTGTAAGATCGAGATTGTGTGTAAAGTTTTAGGTATGAATAATGTTTTCATTTTAACTTTATAAATATTTATTATGTTATTCCTACTAATAATCATTACGTTATAGGAAAAAAGATGCTTGCAACAAGAACGCCGATATAAGAATAAATACAATCATTGAATTTCAAGGAAAGGTGGGTAAAAAGATAATTTTGACCTAACTGTAGTTGCGAGTAATTTGTGAAGGGTCAACTTACTAGTGATTAGTTATATCAATGAACATAGAAATATATCTACAGTACAAAGAGTGCAGCTGTCGGTTTTTAATAGAGTGACCAACAGTTAATGAATGTTTATTAATTTAATTAAAAATTTTAATTAATTAATCTCATATCATTGGAGTTTCTAATCTGTAGGTCTATAAGGCTCCCTTGCTATCTCAATAAGGGTTAAATGAGAATCAATTTATTGTGGATTAATTTGAATTGTTCAAATTAATTAAAGAAAATTAATAGTATGAACTGCAATTAATATAATGTATATGGATACATTATAAGATAAAGTTTATAGAGAGAGATAAGTATTTAAATATGATTCAAATATTAATTATATGAATGAGGTTCATATAAAAACTATAGGTTAAAATTAATATGAATATTATTCATATTAAAACTGTAGGTTATATGAGAGAATATAAAGTTAGTTTATATTGTGATATAATATAAACTATATATTATATTATATATGATATAATACATGCTTTGTTTTAATCATATTAATTTTAATTATGAAAATAACTCCCTTCATCTCTCTCATATATAGGGGATCATAGAAGAGTAGTGGGTGTTGGTTTTTACACAGAATATAAAATTCAAAGAGCTTGGATTTTCTCTCTTCATCTTCTCCCTTTTTAGATATCTCTCAAGATTTCTCCAATTCCCTCACCAAAATCCTTGACGAGCCCACAACTCTGTCATGATTTCTCATCTTAAGGATAGCAAGGAAGACACTTGTGGTGGTATCCAAGTTTTCCAATGTCGTTACCGTGTTCTTGGGAGAAGTGTACGTGAGAAGCAGAGGAGTTCATGACTTTAGGAGAGGAACACGTTAGAACAGATTCTTCAAGGGTAAGTTCATCATTTTCTCTTTCCTATCTATAATTTAATTTGACAACATGCTTAAGTTAGGTACTTATCTTTATGTTCTTCTTTGTTTTAATTACTTTAAAAAAGGGATTCATTAACACAAAGGCGATAATTCGCTTCCGCATTGGGAATTCAATTCCTTTAGATCTCACGTGTAGTGCATCATGTTTTCATGTTTCTTGGCCAAGACTTTAGTTAAGCTTACCAAGATGTATACCCTGGCCTTATCATTGGCCTTCATTCATCTATCATACACATCCTAAATATTTCGAGATGTAGTAATAGCAAGGATTTGAGGACATTCCTTGATCAGGAAAAATTTCATATCATCGATTACTGGCACAATATTGATCACATTTTCCCAACTTGTGTAGTTTTCACCGTGTTAATTTGTCAGCTCCTAGTAAATTAATTATAGCGCTTGTCATTTCAAGTTTGCTGATACAAGCAAACTCATCTAAACTAGTACATGCATAAGTATTTGAATCCAATCAAGTTTTAGGAAAAACATTTAATGTATCCTAAAACATTTAAATTTTTGCAATGATGCTTCAGTGAGTTAGGATAAAAGCTACTGAAGGGTGATTAGTTACCCATTCACTGAATTAAGACGTTCTCAACTAATTACTACACCATAATAACTTTTATTTCTATAATAACCAGTTACCATTGTTTTGGTCAGAAATTATTAACTTTCTTTACAATTTCTTGTGAATGTGACCCTTCATTTTAAATACTAGAGTTCTGCTCCAATAAGTCTACCGAAGGGAGGAGCAAATTGGAGCAAAAACTAAAGTGATCCTATCCATTTTTGGAGTTCGCCCTGATATTGATTCCATACAAACACCTTTCAAAGGGAGGATACTTCTACGGTGCCACAAGGCTGAGTATGAAATCTCACAACATAAATTAATGAAGGAGACCTAGAATATGTTGACACGCGTCCTTCTCCCACATATTATAAATACGTTCTCCATTCATCTTGATATTGACCTACGAAAACACCTTTTGAAGGGAGGACACTTCTAAGGCGCCACGAGTTCGAGCATAGATCTCACAGTGTGAATTTTTCAAAAGAGCACAAGAAGAAACATGATATGTATATATTTTTCCTCCCACTAAGTATTTTAAACTCTAGGATGCATACTTAGGTAAACTTAGCCTAAGTTATTTATCTAAGTATTTGTTAATTGTTCGAACATAACATTTATACTGGATAGTTTAACAATAAGGTCAAATTTATTAAACGCTTTAATAAACTACCAACTTTATTGCATGCTTATAAAATCCTTTGACTAATTCACCTTCCAGCAAGGCTCCCAGGTCGGGTGTTCCCTTAGATCGACACCTTCCTTAGACAAAAGTCCCTTATAGCCAAACTATTTTATAGATTTAATCTTTTATTAATTCTTTTTAATCATATTTAAAAAATAAAAATTAAACCTAATTTCTAATCTTTATTAGAAATATTTTATCATCAAGTTTTAATTTTCAAATTTTAAACCTTTTTTAAAAAATATGAATTAAAAATCTTATGTTCACATGCAACTCTTTATTATAGATTTTAATTTCTATGTCATATAACTTTTATATAATTAATGAAATTAAACCCTATAACATGCATCTAAACACATTACCAATATAACAATTATATTTAAACTAAGTAATGTCATGCATCATGCATAATTTGTTTTAATTATCATTATTCTTTAATTGTGCAATATAACTCTTATATTAAGAATAATGAACTAAAACCTTACTATATGCATTTTACTTTCATTAACATTCATAAAATAATATTATATTAATATTAATGAAAACGGTATAGTATACATGTTTTTAATAATTCATTTAAACATTATAATATACAAACTATATTATAATCATGCAAACTATATAATATACATGTATGTATACATACAATTAAATATAACTCAAGCTTCAAATATAACAATTATATTTAAATATGATGCATATAATCATACTTAACCTATGGTAAAATTTTAAATTATAAGACATACTTTATACAACATATGATTGATATAATTTAAAACATACATCACATGCATTATTAAACTATATACATTCATAATATTATATTATATTAATATTAATGAAAACTATATAGTATACATGTTTTTAATAATTCATTAAAACATTATAATATACAAACTATATTATAATCATGCAAACTATATAGTATTCATGTATGTATACATACTTTTAAATATAACAATTATATTTAAATATGATGCATAATCATGCTTAACCTATGGTAGGATTTTAAATTATAAGACATACTTTATACCACATATAACTGATATAATTTAAAACATACATCACATGCATTATTAAACTATATAGCAATAATAGTCCGGAATTTTGGCATCCTAAAAAGTAGAATATAAATACAATTACAATAACTTTAATATTTCCTAAAAAATGTAATTTGAAGGAATCGAATTCCCATGGAAGCGTGTGAATGCCTTGCATTTAGACATTCGTTTTTATAAAAATGAAAGCAGTAAAATAAAACATATATTTGTAGGATAAACATTCAAACAAAACTATAAACATGTTTGAAAAAAGGAAGAAGAGAAGAAAACAAAATTCACCTTTGTTGATTCTTCTAGCTTTCCTCTTCCACTATTATCAACAATCTCGAACTTCTCCAATGAAGAAGAACACCATCAACAAAGTTACCTTGTTATTCTCTAGGATTTCAAAAGAACTTAGAAGAGTAGCCTCCAAGAACTTTTGATGAGGAGAAGGGTAGAGAATTTTTAGAGAGAAGTTAGAGAGAAGGTGGAGACTTGGAGGCTAGGTTTTTGTGTAATGAAAACTTCTAACCCTAAATGGGCTATAAGAGTATATTTATATGGAGAAAGGTTAAACCCCTTCTCCAAGTATTTCCCTTGTACCCTTAACGTCAATTAATTAAATAACCATTATTTAATTAATTAGCACATTAATTAAATAAGCATATATTAAATCCTATTTAATATACATTTAATTAATTATCATCATATATTTATACTAATCTCCAATCTCCATTATTTCTTAATCAATTAATTAACTATTAATTAATCAATTAAATAACTATATATTAAATCATATTTAATATGAAGTTAATTAACATATAAATATCACATATTTATATGTATCATCTCTTTATGAATCTAATTCATATAAATCCAATATTTGAATCTTATTCAAATATGTCTCTCTTACATAATTTGGATTATAGATCATATTTATAATTAACCATCATATGTTCATCTCATTAACATAAAATTTCTTCATTTGATTTGAACAATTTAAAATGTTCCTTATTACGATCCTGTATGAGCTAATAAAGGGACTTTATGGATCTACAGATTAGAAGCTCCAATGATATGAGATTAATTGATTAAACTCATTTAATTCAATTAATCAATATTCATTAACTACCGATCACTCCACTAAATACCGATACATGTACTTTTTGCATTGTAGATATGTTTCTGTGTACATGTATATAACCAATCAACAGTGGATCAACCGATCACAAATCGCTCATATCTACAGCTGGGTCAAATTACAGTTTTACCCCTGCAGTACATCTAATTTCTTAAGTACCACTAATTCCTCTAATGAACAAACAGTTTATAGTCCAACAATAAACTAACACCTCTCGGTCCAGTGAGAGATTGAGGCATCAATGTTCAAGACCCCGACTAGCTATTGAGGGAGCAATTTATCTACTTTCCAAAGGAATAGGAAGGAGTGAATTCTATCTTGTGTAGTCATGTTCCCAGCTCCCTAATCAGAAAAATCCCCAAAATGGTAGGCTTACTGAGTCGACTATGATGGCCACTCTCACCTAGATAGATCAAAGGACTGTCGTCATAAATAGAAGTTTACAACTCACTCGAGATTAAGGTCAAGTCTTCTATGGTCATCTTAGTGAAATATTAGTTTCTTCAAGTAACGGTGTTATAAAGAGAAACTAATTATTTTATGGTTCAATCTATGTATAAACTCCTTTACACAGGATATCCTCACTCACACGTCTTTACATGAACAATATGACTTATATTATTTGTAACACTTACTTCTCATGTAACAATTACAAAGTGGGTCGTATCCGCAGTGTTACTAGGATAAGGCACCAAACCTTCATCCATTTACTATTGACCTTTTAGGTTATTACTTGAACATGAACTTCCTGTATGTCAACCACATACTGTTCAAGTAACATCATATAACCTTGGATCTTAGTTTATTGGATTGAATTAATGTTGTCTAAATGTCAAATAAAATACCTCTGATTTTATTGGATGAATAATATGTGTTAACAAAATTAAAAACCACGAGACACACTAGATTTAGGACATCAATCCCAAACAATCTCGCACTTATCCAAAGCCAGTCGAATGTATGAAAATACAATAAAAGACGAGTGGGAAAGTAAAGTATCAATATACAATACAATAAACTAAGGCATATAATATACCCAATAAAATCCCCCACTTGCCTTAGCTTAGACGACTCATATCTCGTAAACCTAGACCCTCCAAGTGACCCTAAAAAACTTTAGCCATGAGAGCCTTTATAAATGGATTAGCAATATTGTGCTTCGAGCAATCTTTGTGACGATCACATCTCTCCGTTACACAATCTCTCTAATAAGATGATACTTGCACTCTATATGTTTTCCACATTTGTGGCTATAAGGCTCCTTGGAATTTGTCACAACAACATTATTATCACAATAAAGTGTGATAGGCAAGGACATATTTGGAACAACTTCCAAATATGTGAGAAATTTTATGAGCCAAACGACTTCTTTAGCAGCTTCACAGTCAGCTACATACTCAGCCTCCATGGTGGAATCCGCAATACAATCTTGTTTAATGCAACGCCATACTATAGCTCCTCCATTCAGAGTGAATACTGATCCTAATGTGGATTTCTTTGGATCCTTATTAGTCTGAAAATCAGAGTTAGTGTATTCTATAAGGATTAAATCCTTAGCACCATTAACAAGCATACAGTTTCTCGTTCTCCTAAGATACTTGAGAATAGCTTTAACTATTGTCCAGTGATCAAATCCTGTATTGGATTGATATTTACTGACTACTCCCACTGCATGAAAGATGTCAGGTCTAGTACACAACATGACATACATAAGGCTGCCCACTGTAGATGCATAGGGAATTTGTCTCATCTTCTCAACCTCTAAGGTGTCTTAGGATACTGTTTCTTAGACAAGATAATTCCATGCCTGAAAGGTAATAAACCCTTCTTGGAATTTTGCAACGAATGTCTAACAAGCATTTTGTTAATATATGATGCCTGAGACAGGGCTATTGATTTGTTCTTTCGATGCCTTATAATTTGGATCCCAAGAACAAATTGTGCTTCATCCAAATCTTTTATTTGGATTTGAGTAGCTAGTCATTCTTTAATGGTAGTCAGGTAACCTATATCATTCCCAATGAGTAGGATATCATCTACAGACAACACAAGAAAAGCTAACCATTGATGATCTTCTTGTAAACACAAGGCTCATCAACATTTTGATCAAAGCCATAAGATTTGACTGCAACATCAAACCTTATATTCCAAGATCAAGATGCTTGTTTCAATCCATAAATGGACCAATTAAGCTCACAAACCTTTTGCTCTTGACCTTGTTTAATGAATCCCTCTAGTTAGGTCACGTAGATGGTTTCGTCAATATTACCATTTAAAAACGCAGTCTCAACATCCATTTGTCATATCTCATAGTCATAATATGTGGAAATAGATAAGAGAATCCGGATAGACTTAATCATAGCAACAAGTGAGAAAGTTTCTTCATAGTCCACTCCCTCAACCTGGGTATAACCCTTTGCTACTAGTCTAGCCTTAAAGGTTTGCACCTTTCCATTTACACCTGTTTTCTTCTTGTAGATCCATTTTCAACCTATGGGTTTAACTCCATTAGGTTGATCTATAAGTTCCCAGACATAATTGGAGTGGATAGACTCCATTTTTTATCAATGACTTTGATCCATTCATATTTGTCAACATCAACCACCGCCTTCTTGTAAGACGATATAGCCTAAACCTTATCATCTAATATGATGTTATGAGTTTCTGTTAAACCCAAATAGTGAGTAGGTTGGGTTACAATCCTCCCATTACTTCAAGACCCTCCCAACACTTGAGAATGATGTGTTTGACTAGATGAAACAACATCAACAACTCTTGTTGAAGTGCTCTCCTCTTCAACAACTCTTGTTGTTTCAGTAGTTTCTCTAGAAATTTCATTTAATAATATTTGGCTCCTTGGCTTATGTTTTCTAATGTAGTTTTCTTCTAAGAAAGTATCATTTGTCGATACAAATACTTTGTTTTCTTTTGGATCGAAGAATAGACCACCTTTCGTTTTTTTAGAATAACCTATAAATAGACATAATATAGAACATGGTTCTAATTTCTTCGAATTTTCCACAAGAACATGTGCTGGACTTTCCCAAATCCTGAGATGCTGTAAACTACTTTTACGACCTCTTCATAATTCAAAAGGTTTTCCAGTTAAACTCTTTGATGGAACCTGGTTTAAAAGGTAAGTTGCAGTTTATTGGGTTTTATGTCCTAAAACTCGTGGTTTGTAAACAATAAACTCATTTTGTAAATCAATAAAGTTGTTATTGAAGTTTGATTTAATAAAGTTGTATTGAATATATGAATTGCTTATTTTGTTTTAGAAATAAATCAAATAAACTAAAAGATCCATGGTTATTACATGAGTGCTTAAACTTTATGTGGAGACATAAAAGTGGATCAGGTTCGAGTAAATAGTCTAAATGATCTATAGTATATGAATAAGGTTAGATGCCTTATTCTAGTAACACCATCAGATGTAGCTCACTCTGTAGTTGTTACAATTTGTTGTAAAAGTGCTACAAACGAAGTGATCCTGATTCGTTCATGTATTGACATGAGGAGTAGGGGCGTCCTATGCAATGAGTTTGCATAAGATCAGACCAAGAAATAAGTCACTCTTACTTTATAACGCTATTTATTGTTTAAGACTGACTATTTCGTAAGATGACCTAGTTAACTCGATCTTAATCTTGAGCTAATTATGAACTCCTGTTTATTTAGGATTATCCTTAGATTTGCATAGGTGAAGGTTGGCTCAATAGCATCGGCTCAATAAGCCTCCCATTTTGGGGGTAAGACCGGGTAGATAGCTGGAGACATAGGGTGCAAGACAGAATTCACACTACCCAATTGAGAGATAGGAGAAAGGTTGTTCTCTTAAGTGTTTAATCTGGGTCTTGAAAAAGGGGCCACACCCTCTCATTGGCCTGAGAAGGATCCGATTTAGGGATTGGATCATAAACCAATTGGTCATTAGAGGATTAGTGGAATTTAACGATCAAGACATAATTTTGGGGGTAGAACAACATTTGACTCAACCGTTATTACGAACAACCTGTAAAGGGTTGACTTACTGATTATGGTTAAATCAAGTGGATACAAATATATCCACGATAGGGAGAGTGCAACTATCGAGCTATAGTGGTGTGACTCGGTAGTTAACGATATTGATTAATTCGATCTACAAAGTTTTAGCCAATTAACCTCAAATCGTTGGAGCTCATGATCTAAAGGTACATAAGGTTCCTCTACTAGTTCGTAAAACATGAACACCTTGAATTAGTAAATTGAATGAATTTGGACTAATATCAATTTGAAGTGTTCAATTTGAATTTCAATTTGAAATGTTTAAATTGAATTTAGGGTTTGAATTTGAATAGTTCACATTTAAATTAGGATTTGTATAATTATATTCAATATAATTAATTAACATTTAATATATCGAAATTAAACAAAATTGAAGAGTTTAATATTTAAATATTGATTTAAATGTTAATCACATGAATAGGATTCATGTTTAAATATTAGGTGTAATTTAATATTTGATATTAAATTGTTATTTAATTAATTAAATATGTTTAATTAATCAAATTCAAATTAATTTTCATTTTTGATTCCATTTGAGAAATTGAATTTTTGAATTTTTGAATTTCATTAATTTTGAATTAGTTAAATAATTTTAGTTAATTTGGAATTAATTAAAACAAGAATTTAAAATGGAAATTATATTGATAGTGGAAAATCCAATCTTTCCAAATTGGATGTGTTTTCACATTATACAAATACCTAGCCACAACTTGCAAGTGAGAATTGAAGTGGCATTGACCAATGCCTTAGTGCTTGTATGAAGATGATATATAAAACTTTAAAAAATTGCTGAAGAAGAATGAGTTGCTGAAAAATTAGTTTTCAGCAGAGAAAATATTCTTCACATGAAACCCATTCTATTCCCTTCACAATTTCACTTCAATCTTGAGTTCCACCACTCAAATTCAAGGCTGAGAATGGTAGAGAAGATCTCTTGGTGGTCACTGAAGATTTGGAGCTGAGAATTCGTGAGGAGCAGCTTGGATCGAAGAGGAATTCTTCAAAGGTATGTGTTTCTTGAAACCATCTTATTACCCTATGAACATACTTATTTTGATGTCAAAAGTAAGGAATTAGAATGCCTAATGATCCTGTTTTCTTCTGTTGCTTGTTTCTGTATTCCAAAAATTAGTATCAGAGCATCATTTAAGCATTTAGTTCGAGTTAATTTTGCTTTGGTGGGTGTTTTTCATAAGTTGTATGAAAATGGTGAACTGATATGGTTTTTCTTAGTTTTGACATTGAATTCTCTTCAATTAAGTTGTATTTCTTGTAATTGGCTCTTGATTGATGGGCCTTAATGTGTGATTAAGTGTCTATAATTCAATCAGAGTCATTAGAGTTGCAATTAGGATGTAATTGAAGAAAGAAGTGTAGAAGGTCAAGTAGCAAGAACTAGATTTTTAGCCACCGGTAAATACTAAATGGTACTCGATGGCATACTCGATGGTATTTTGGTGAAATACTCGATGCACGATGCCATATTCGATAGTACTCGATGACATACTTGAGGGTATTTTGGAAAATACTCGATGCACAATGCCATACTCGATGGTACTCGATAGTATTTAGGTAAATACTCGATGCACGATGCCATACTTGATGGTACTCGATGGTATTTTGGTGAAATACTCGATACACGATGCCATACTTGATGGTACTTGATGACATACTTGATGCTCGATGTCATACTCGATGCACGATGGCATACTTGATGCTCATACTCGATGCACGATGGCATACTGGATGCTTGAGGGCATACTCGATGCTCAATGGCATACTCGATGCTCAATGGCATATCGATGCTCAATGGCATACTTGATGCTTGATGGTATTCGATGGTTTTTTGCCCGATTCAGCCTGATTTTGAGCATTGAAGGTCCGATTCAGGGCAGTTTGAGTGGTTCAGAAGTGTTTGGAGCCAGTTTTGGTTATTATTGTAATCATTAGGCCTTTGTTTGCTTGAAAATGCGAAAACTAGAACCATATCAATATGTGTTTAATTATTTATGCATGTGATGTATGTTATAATTAAATAAATCTTGTATGTACATAGAGTATGCCATGTAGATTTAAAATCCCACCATAGGAAGTATGTTACATGCACTGAAAGTATGTTATAAAGTATTATAATATATAGTATACATGTCTAGGGTTTCAGATGTTTAATATAAGTTTTACAGAACACCTTCTACCTGGGGATTATGGTTGAATAATTGAGCATTGTTAACCAGTTTTATGAGCAATACGTAAGCGGTGTAGGGTTTTGAAACTGGTTTATCACCTAGACATCGTAGGTTAAATCTAAATATAAATGTTATACTTAGATAAACACCTAGACTTGGGTTGTTTAATTAGTCGAAACATTCCTAAGTAAAGATATACCCAAACAAATATTAGAACACTTCACTGAGAGTTTAATAACATATATGATATGTTATTAGAACACTTCGGTGGGAACTTAATAACGCTTTAGTGGATTAATAACATATAAAATATGTTATTTTTAGCTCTCACGTCCTTAAGAGTTCACAATCGAGATTCATGTTTCATTTCGTGTCAGCCTAGAAGTGACCTCCGTTCGGAAAATGTTTACATAAATCGAGATTATGGTGAATAGGGGAAGTTTTTCCACAATAAAATTAAAAGTGATGTTTTGATTTTGATTCCACGTCCTAAGAGTTTCATAGTGTGAGATTCTTGCGACGCTTCGTGTCACCCTGTGAGTGACCTCCATTTAAAAAGTGTTTGCATGACTCAAGATTAAGGTGAATGAAGGGAAGTTGTTCAATGTAAAATCAAACATACAATATATTTGTTTCAACTCTCACATCCCTAGAAAGTTCACACCATGAGATTCATATAACGTTTCGTGTTACCCTGGGAGTGACCACCATTCGGAAAGTGTTTATATGGATTAAGATTAAGGTAAATAGGGGAAATAGTTCATAGTAAGTGGGTGAAGGATATGTGTCAACATGTCCTACGGTCTCTTCCCTTTGTTTGGACCATGAGATTCCTATATTGCGCTCTTGTTGCCTTTAAGTCGGCCTTACTAGTCATTTAACGATGGCTATCCCCTTGAAGGGTTGTAACATAGGATTCGAAACAACTCAAACTCCAGATATGGATAGGATTTCTTAGGTAATTTTCCAACCTTGACTTTCCAATTTGGTAGCATCATTGGGGCCGACCTCTGAGGTCTAAAAATGGAGGGTTACACTAATGGAATTACTAAAGTGTTAGTAAGTTCTGACAAAAAATGGTAGCTAAATGACTATCGAAGTATTGAGTTATTCTGAAGATAGTATTTAGTCAAGAATATCTTGCGTTAGTGAAGGAGTATTTGACTACCCCTCGATAGCACTTATTCTGACTCACTATAGTATCATTGCAAAAATAATGAAATTTGAGTACATTATTACTTTGTTAAAACATGATTGGGTTTAAAAGCAATTCACTAACAAAGAATTTGTTTATATTTTCAGAATGACTAGTTCATTAGTATAATTCTTGGCTTCATATATTTTAACTAGGGACAATTATGCTACATGAAAATCAAATTTAAACACAATACTGGTGATAGATGATTTACGGTTTGTTTTTATAGAGGAGTGTCCTCCCATCCCTAACTCAAATGCAAACCGAACTATTCTGAAAGCATGTGACAGATGGACGAAGGCGAATGAGAAAGCCCATGTCTACATTTTTGCCAACATATCTGATGACTTGGCTAAGAAACATGAAAGCATGTATACTGGCAAAGAGATTATAGAATCTCTACAAGGGATGTTTGGACAACCGTCCTTCTCCCTGAGGCATGATGCTATCAAATACGTTTATAACTACATATGAAAGAAGAGGCCTCTGTTAGAGAACATGTCCTGGACATGATGGTCCATTTCAATGTGGCAGAGGTAAACGGAGTTGTCCTAGATGAGAGGAGTCAAGTCGATTTTATTCTAGAGTCTCTTCTGAAGAGCTTCTTGCAATTTCGCATTAATGCATTAATGAACAAGATAGAATATAACCTGACTACATTTCTCAATGAGCTACAGGCTTCTCAGTCCATTTTATGTCCTAAAACTCGTGGTTTGTAAATAATAAACTCATTCTGTAATTCAATAAAGTTGTTATTGAAGTTTTATTTAATAAAGTTATATTGAATATATGAATTTCTTATTTCGTTTTAGAAATAAATCCAATAAATTAAAATATCCATGACTATTACATGAGTAATTAAACTTTATTTGGAGACATAAGAGTGGATCAGGTTTGAGTAAATAATCTAAATGATCTATAGTATATGAATAAGGTTGGCTGCCTTATTCTGGTAACACTATCGGATGCGGCCTACTCTGTAGTTGTTACAATTTGTTGTAAAAGTGCTACAAACGAAGCGTCCTGATTCGTTTATATATTGACATGAGAAGTGGGGGCATTCTATGCAATGAGTTTGCGTAAGATCGGACCAAGAAGTAAGTCACTCTTACTTTATAACGCTATTTACTGTTTAAGACTGACTATTTCGCTTAGATAATCTAGGAAACTCGATCTTAATCCTGAGCTAACTATGAACTCCTGTTTATTCGGGATTATCTTTAGATTTGCATAGGTGAGGGTTGGCTCAACAACATCGGCTCAATAAGCCTCCCATTTCAGGGGTAAGATCGGGTAGATAGCTGGAGACATAGGGTGCAAGACGAAATTCACGCCTTCCCAATTGAGAGATAGGAGAAAGGTTATTCTCTTAAGTGCTTAATCCGAGTCTTGAGCAAGGGGCTCCACCCTCTCATTTGCCTGAGAGGAATCCAGTTTAGTGATTGGATCACAAACTAATTATTCATTAGAGAATCAGTGGAACTTAAGGAGCAAGACGTAATTTCGGGGTAAAATAGCATTTGACCGAACCGTTATTACGAATAACCTGTAAAGGGTCGACTTAACCTGTAAAGGGTCGATTTACTGATTATGGTTAACTCAAGTGGACACAAATATATCCACGGTGAGGAGAGTGCAACTATCGAGCTATAGTGGTGTGACTCGATAGTTAACGAATATTGATTAATTTAGTCTAAAGAGTTTTAGCCAATTAATCTCAAATCGTTGGAGCTTATGATCTGTAGGTCCATAAGATTCCTCTACTAGCTCGTAAAACATGAACACCTTGAATTAGTAAATTGAATGAATTTGGACTGATATCAATTTGAAATGTTCAAATTGAATTTAGGGTTTGAATTTGAATAGTTCAAATTCAAATTAAGGTTTGTATAATTATATTTGATATAATTAATTAACGTTTAATTTATCGAAATTAAACAAAATTGGAGAGTTTATAATATTTAAATATTAATTTAAACTTTAATTACATGAATAAGATTCGTGTTTAAATATTAAGTGTGTGATTAATTTAATATTTGATATTAAATTGTTATTTAATTAATTAAAATAAAATTAATTTTTATTTTTTTATTCAATTTGAGAAATTTAATTTTTGAAATTTTTTGAATTTAATTAATTTTGAATCAGTTAAATAAGTTTTAGTTGACTTGAAATTAATTGAAACAAGAATTTAAAATGAAAATTATATTGATAGTGGAAAAATCCAATTTTTTCAAATTGGATGTGTTTTCACATTATACAAACACCTAGCCACAACTTGCAAGTGAGAATTGAAGTGGCATTGACCAATGCCTCAGTGCTTACATGAGATGATACATAAAACTCTAAAAAATTTCTGATGAAGAAGGAGTTGCAGAAAAATTAGTTTTCAGCAGAGAAAATGTTTTTCACCTGAAATCCATTTTGTTTCCTTCACAAATTCACTTCAATTTTGAGTTCCACCACTCAAATTCAAGGTTGAGAATAGTAGAGAAGATCTATTGGTGGTTCACTAAGATTTGGAGCTAAGAATTCGTGAGGAGCAGCTTGGATCAGAGAAGAATTCTTTAAAGGTATGTGTTTCTTGAAACCATCTTATTACCCTATGAATATGCTTATTTTGATGTCATAATTAATAAATTAGAATAGTCAATGATCTTGTTTTCTTCCGGTGCTTGTTTTTGTATTCCAACACAGTTTCCACTACATATCCCAGAACGAGATAGGTAGAAAAGCATAGCTCATCATAAAGTGAACCATGTCCAACAAGGTTCTATTTCTCCTTTCTGATACACCGTTTTGTTGAGGTGTACCAGATGTTGAGAGTTGAGATGTGATTCCATATTCTATCATATATTCTGGAAGTCAATATCCATGTACTCTTCACCTCGATCTGGTCGAAGTGTTTTAATCTTTTTGCCTAACAAATTTTCAACTTCAATCTTATACTCCTTCAACTTTTCAAGTGTGTCAAACTTATGCTACATTAGGTAAACATGCCCATATCTTGAATAATCGTCCGTAAAAGTGACAAAATATTCAAACCCTCCTCTAGCTTTTACACTCATCGAACCACAAATGTCTGAATGTATGAACTCTAAGGGTTCTTTAGCTCTATAACTTTTTCTAGAAAAAGGTCGTTTTGTCATCTTTCCTTCTAGACAAGATTCACATACAGGTAAAGAATTTTCTTCTAACTCATTTAGAAGTACATTCTTAACCAACCTCTCAATCCTATTGAGATTAATGTGACCTAGTCTCAGATGCCAAACATGAAAATTTTCCTTTCTTAGTTTTAGTGTTTGTAGTGTTGAACATTTCAATATTACGGAGCATTTTAGATACTAACGACCTTAGTATATATAAGTTGCTTTCATTTGCTACAGAACAAATATCAATACCATTTTTCGAGACAAACGCTTTATCCCAAATAAAAGATACATTAATAGTGTTCTAACAAACATGAAAGTAAAATCAAGTCCTTTTTAAAATTAGGAACATAGTAAACATTATCTAACAACATAAACTTTGATTCAAAAAACAACTTCAAACTCTCAACTGCAATCACCAAGACAGCCTGTCCTGTTCCAACCCGTAGAGCCATATCTCACGCTTGAAGGGATCAAATCCCCCCCGGAAGCGTGTGAACGCCTTACATTTAGATAACAGATTTTTAAAAGAAATAAAAAGCAGAAAACAAATCATGCATTTGTAGGATAACTATTAAAATATATATATATATAAGCATGCTTGAAAAAGGAAGAATAGGAAAAGTTGCAACTTACCTTTGTTGATTCCTCGAGTTTTCTTCTTTCACCATTGTCAATATTCTCAAACTACTCCAACGTATAAGGACACCACCAACGAGATTACCTTCTTATTTTCTAGGATTCAAAGAACTTGGAAGTGTGGTCTCCAAGAACTTTGAGGAGGAAAAGGGTAGAGAATTCTAAAGAGAAGTTAGAGAGAATATGGAGATTAGGTTTTTGTGTGATATTAAAATCTTACCTAAAATGGTTATAATATAACTCTTCTCCATGAATTTCCTTTTACCCCCTTAGTGCTAACTAATACATTAATTAAATAACCATATATTAAATCATATTTAATATACATTTAATTAATCATCATAAATATCATATATTTATGCTAACCTCCAATCTCCATTATTTTTAATCAATTAATTAACCATTAATTAATTAAGTAATCAATTATATTTATATTTAACATGGAGTTAATTAACATATAAATATTAAATATTACATATTTATATGTATACATCTCTTTATGAATCTAATGTTTGATCTTATTTAAATATATCTCTCTTACATAATTTGGATTATAGATCACATTTATAATTAACCATCATATACTAATTTCATTAATATAAAATTTCCTTATTTAATTTAAACAATTTAAATCATTCCCCATTACTATCCTTTAGTAAGCTAACAAGGGAACCTTATAGACCTATAAATTAGAAGCTCTAATGATATGAAATTAATTTATTAAACTCCTTTAATCCAATTAATCAATATTCATTAATATGGATCACTCTACTAAAGATTCATAGTTGCATTCTTCGCACTGCAAATATATTTCTGTGTCTATGGATATAATCAGCCAATAGTGGATCGACCCTTCACAAATCGTTCATAACTAAATATGGGTCAAATTACCATTTTACCCCTATAGTTACATCTAACTCCTCAAGCACCATTGATTCCTCTAATGAACAAACAGTTTATAGTCCAACGATAAACTAACACTTCTTGGGCCAAGGAGAGATTGAGGCCTCATTGTTCAAGACTCGAAACTAGCTATTAAGGGAGCAATTTATCTACTTTCCAAAGGAATGGGAAGGAGTGAATTTCATCTTGTGTAGTTGTGTTCTCAGCTCCTTAATTAGACAAATCCCCAAAATGGTAGGCTTTTTGAGTCAATTATCATGACCACTCTCACTCATACAGTTCAAAGGACAGCCGTCATAAAGAGGAGTTCACAACTCACTCAAGATTAAGGTCAAGTTTCTTATGGTCATCTTAGTGAAATATTAGTTTCTTCAAGTAACGGTGTTAAAAAAAGAAACTAATTATTTTGTGGTCCAATCTATGTATAAACTCCTTAATACAAGATACCTCCACCCACATGTCTCTACATGAACAATATGGTTCTATTATTTGTAACACTTACATCTCATGTAACAATTACAAAGTTGGTCGTATCTGCAGTGTTATTAGGATAAGGCACCCAATCTTCATCTATTTACTACAGACCTTTTAGGTTATTACTTAACGTGAACCACCTGTATGTCAACCACATACTTTTCAAGTGACATCATATAACCTTGGATCTTAGTTTATTGGATTGAATTAATGGTGTCTAAATGTCAAATAAAATACCTATGATTTTATTAGAAAAATAATTTGTGTTAACAAAACTATAAACCACGAGACACACTAGATTTATGACATCAATCCTAACAATCTCTCACTTATTCAAAGCTAGTGGAATGTATCAATATAAAATAAAAGATGAGTAGAAAAGTAAAGTATCAATATATAATATAAAGTAAAGTACCAATATACAATATAATAAACTAGGGCATACAATATACCCAATAAAACTTCCCAGTTACCCTAGCTTAAGTGACTCATATCTCATAGACCCAGACCCTTTAGGTGACCCTCAAATACTTTAGCCATGAGAGTCTTTGTAAATGGATCAGTAATATTGTGCTCCAAGGCAATCTTTGTGATGATCACATCTCCCTGTTGCACAATCTCTCTAATAAGATGATACTTGCACTCTATATGCTTTCCACGTTTGTGGCTATGTTGGACACAACACCACTATTATCACAATAAAGTGTGATGGGCAAGAACATATTTAGAACAACTTCCAAATCTATAAGAAATTTTCTGAGTCAGTCAACTTCTTTATCAACTTCGCAGACAGCTATATACTCAGCCTCTATGGTGGAATCCGCAACATAACCTTGCTGAATGTTGCGCATACTATAGCTTCTCCATTCAGAGTGAACATTGATTCTGATGTGGATTTCCTTGAATCCTTATCTATTTGAAAATTAGAGTTAGTGTATCTTGTAAAGATCAAAACCTTAGCCTTATACAAAAGCATATAGTTTCTCGTTCCCCTAAGATACTTGAGAATAGCTTTAATTACTGTCTAATGATCAAATCATGGATTGAATTGATATGTATTGACTACTCCCATTACATGGTAGATGTTGGGTCTAGTACACAACATGGCAAACATCAGGCTACCTACTGCATATGCATAGAGAATTCGTCTCATCTCCTCAACTTCTTGAGGTGTCTTAGGATACTGTTCCTTAGACAAGATAATTCCATGCTTGAAAGGTAATAAACCCTTCTTAGAATTTTGCATCAAATATCTGACAAGTACTTTGTCAATATAGGATGCCTGAGACAAAGCTAGTGATTTGTTCTTTCGATCCCTTAAAATTTGGATCCCTATAACAAATTGTGCTTCACCCAAATCTTTCATTTGAAATTGAGCAACTAGTCATTCTTTAATGGTAGTTAAGTAACCTACATCATTCTCAATGAGTAGGATATCATCCACATACAACACAAGAAAAGCTACGGAACTATTGATGATCTTCTTGTAAACACAAGGCTCATCAACATTTTAATCAAAGCCATAAGATTTGACTGCAGTATTAGAGATGCTTGTTTCAATCCATAAATGGACCGATTAAGCTTGCATACTTTCTACTTTTGACCTTGTTCAATGAATCCCTATGGTTGGGTCATGTAGAGGGTTTCGTCAAGATTACCATTCGAAAAGGTAGTCTTGACATTCATTTTCCATATCTCATTATTATAATATGTGGTAACGGATAAGAGAATCCGGATAGATTTAGTCATAACAACATGTTCCTTTTGTAATATTGACCTTCTTGCCCTTTTAGGCGATAGCAACAGTGGTGGCTTTATTCCCATTTCCGCCCTTCTTCTGTTTCTATTTCTTCACACCAGATGAAGATGGAGGCACAAATTTATTTCCAGCGGTTGAACCTCTGTTGAAAATTTTCTTTTTGGAGAAAGCAATGTTTTCCTTCCCATTATTTCTTTTGGCTTTCATCAAAGACTCAAAAGTCTGCATAGCTCGTTATGGAGGGTGGTGAGGTTGTATTCAATTTTGTTCATAACACAGTTCCTATAGAATTACAGAAAGTTATCCGACAGCGATTGCATGATAAAGCTCACCTGATTGGGCTCATTTATGAGACTTCTATTCATCTCAGTAATGTTGAAATGGTTTGTCATGTTAAGGACATGTTCCGTAACAGACGATCCTTCAGTCATCCGTGTAGTGAAGATGAACGTAAGAGCATCATGCATGATTTGTGAGGAAGGTTTTCCAAACATGTCACACAGTGAGTTCATGATATAGCATGCAGTGATCATGGTCTCATGCTTTTTTGCTAGGACTTCAAATAAGCTTGCCAAAATATAGACCTTTGCCTTGTCATTGGCCTTGGTCCATCTCTCGTAAGCATCACGAACACTTTGTGATGTGTTGGGCCAAGGGGTCGGAGGACATTCCTCCATGAGAACGAATTTGAGGTCATCTACAACCAAAACTGTATTCATCGTATTTTTTCATGTTGTATAATTTTCTCCAATTTATTTTTTAGTGCCAAGCAAAGTAACGATTGAGTTAAACATTCTGATACAACACATATTACTTATATTAGACACTTGTGCAAAGAATTCATTTTTCATTTTAATCCAATAAATTTAGCAAACACTACTAATAATGAACCTAACATTATTTATTTTGTGATGATACATTCAGTGATTTGGAATAAATGCCACCTCAAGGTATACAGTTATTCCTATCATTGAAGTGAGACACTCTCAATCAAATATTATCCCAGAATAACTCCTTATTCACATAATATTTAATTACCATTCATTTGGTCGATAAAACATTAACTGCCTTAATGCTATATCGTATATGTAACTCTTCATTTTCAACCCTATAGTCCCGCTCCAACCAGTCTGCCTTAGGGAAGAATATGATTGGAACAATTGATTATATCAATCTTATCCATTTTTGGAGTTTGTAATACCCTTCCTCCATGCAAATACCTTCCTAAGGGAGGGTGCGCCAAGAGCACCACGAGGCCGAGCATAAAAGAAACATTACAAACTAATGAAGGAGACCACAAGATATGTTGTCACACGTCCTTCTCCCACTTAATATAAACACTTTCTCCATTCACCTTGATATTGTCCCATGCAAATACCTTTTTAAGAGAGGGTGTGCCTAGGCACCACGAGGCTGAGCATGAATCTCACCCGATGAACTTTTAGGGAGAGCGTAGGTGGAAAAATTACATATCATATACATCTTTTTCCTCCACTGAGTGTTCTACCTTTTGAGTTTATTAACTTAGTAAAATCCGGCTAATCAATTTTTAGCTAAGTTCTTTGTGAATTTGCTTACAACACTTATATAGAATATTTAACAATATGTGATCTCATTCACTAAACTCTTTAACATAATTGATAACTTATTGCATGCTTATAAAATATTTGTCCAATTCACCTTCCAGGTCGGTCTCTAGGTAGAGGTGCTCTATTTTTGTCAACTTAAAAACTTCAGCCTAGCTAGAACGTTCCTTAGACAAAGGTCCCTTATGGACAATTATTTTATGAATTTAATCTTTTAACAGAGTTCATTTTAATCCTATTAAAACAAATTAAAAGATTAACCTATTTCTAATCTCATTAGAAACGCATTTAACATAAGTCTATGTGAATTAATTTTAAACCATTTAAAATTAATTTGGACATATGTTTTCATGTAACTCTTGATTATAGATTTTAATTCTAATTTCATTATTCTTATAACCGTTATCTAAAAAAATGAAATATAAAATCTATAACCCTTCTCATGAACTGAATTTTGTTTAAAAAAACAGAAAACAAATCATGCATTTGTAGGATAAACATTAAAAAAAAAAAAAAACACATAGCATGCTTGAAAAAGGAAGAATAGGAGAAATCACAACTTACTTTTGTTGATTCCTCTAATTTTCTTCTTCCACCATTGTTAATAATCTCGAACTTCTCCAACGTAGAAGGACAACACCAACGAGATTACCTTCCTATTCTCTAGGATTAAAAAAACTTGGAAGTGTGGTCTTCAAGAACTTTGAGAAGGAAAAGGTAGAGAATTCTAAAGAGAAGTTAGAGAGAAGGTGGATGCTAGGCTTTTATGTGATAGCAAAACCTTACCTAAAATGGTTACGAGGATGTATTTATATGGAGAAGGATTAACCCCTTCTCAAAGAATTTTCTTTTATGTCCTTAGTGCTAATTAATTAAATAACCCTTATTCAATTAATTGACACATTAATTAAATAATAATATATTAAATCCTATTTAATGTACATTTAATTAATCATCATAAGTATCATATATTTATGCTAACCTCCAATCTCCATTATTTCTTAATCATAATTAACAATTAATTAATTAATTAAGTAACTATATTAAATTATATTTAATATGGAGTTAATTAACATATAAATATTACATATTTATTGTAGGATTGTATCAATAGTAGCGGAAGCACAAGGATCATCTAAGCATTCAAATTCACTAATTTTGGCAAAATATAAAGCATGCTTTTGCATAAAAAGTGAGTTTCAAGACATACCTCTTGTAGAACTTCTTCACAGTTGCATCTCCAGCTGCTATCTTCTTCATATCTTGTTGTAGATCACCTCAAGATTTTTTCTACTATTCTCTTGGTGCTCTAGATTGCGTTGTGGGACTCAAAACAAGCTTGAATCAAGGGATGAAAGAGAAAAGCTCACTACTGCAACCTTGTTGAAAAACCTTTCTTCAAACCAGTTTTTCTCTCAAAACTCTTTTGATTGCATGCTCGATTTTCACTCCAATCTTCTCATTATATTGCAGATCAACATGGAAAGAGAAGAGTTGCATGAGTTGCAGCTTATGCTTGGAGAAGACAAGGCCAAGACAATGCAATATGTGTGAGCTACTTGGTGATGGATAATGGAAAAATCCATTTTTCCATTTTGTGTTTTTGTTTTCCAATCTAAAAATCAAAATTTGATTTTAAAATGAAAAATTAATTAATTTTATAAATTAATTATTAATTAAAACTTAATTAATTTAATATCAAATATTAAATTAATTTTAACACATATCCATCTTTGTATATTTAAATCAAATTTAAATATATAAATTCTCCTATTCCGTTTAATTCTAAAATTAAACATAATTATATCTCATATAATTAGTAATTCCCTTAATTCTAATTTGAACGTTTCAAATTAACTTATCACGCTATTCTAAACTAGTCCGTTACGAGCTAGTAAGGGGACCTCGCGGATCTACAGATCATAGGCTCCAACGATCCGAGATTAATTGGCTAAACTCATTAGACCAAATTAATCTCCATTCGTTAACTAATAGGTCACTCCACTAAATTAATCTCCATTCGTTAACTAAAGCCCATAGTTGCACTCCCCTCACTGTAGATATATTATGTCTACATGATTTAACCATAATCAGCAAGTCGACCCTTCACATGTTGTTCGTAATAACGGCTGGGTCAGATATCTGTTTTACTCCCGAGATTATGTCTTATTCCACAAGTCCCTACTGATCCTTTAATGAACAACTGGTTTGTGATTCAATCACCAAACCAAACTCTCTCAACCCAGTGAGAGGGTGAGGCCCCTTATTTAAGACCTGGATTCAATACTTGAGAGAACAACCTTTCTCCTACCCCTAAATCGGGTAGGTGTGAACTCCGTCTTGCACCCTATGTCCCCAGCTATCTATCCGGTCTTACCCCTGAAATGGGAGTCTTATTGAACCGGCGCTGTTGAGCCAACCCTCAACTATGTAAATCTAAGGGCAATCCCGAATAAACAGGAGTTCATAGTTAGCTCAGGATTAAGATCGAGTTACATAGGTCATTTAGGTGAAATAGTTAGTCTTAAACAGTAAACAACGTTATAAAGTAAGAGTGACTTATTTCTTGGTCCTGATCTTATGCAAACTCATTGCATAGGACGCCCCACTCCTCATGTCATAACATGTACGAATTAGGATCACATCGTATGTAGCACTTTCCAACTCTTTGTATCAACTACAGTGTAGGCCGCATCCAATGGTGTTACCAGAATAAGGTACCCAACCTCATTCATGTACCATAGATCATTTTGACTATTTACTCGAACCCGATCCACTCTTATGTCTCCACATAAAGTTCAAGTGCTCATACAATAGTCATGGGTCTTAGTTTATTGGATTTAGACTTTCATACAATTTATGAGATCAATAACAAGTATATTGATAATAGAAAATATTTATCATTTTACAAACTGCAAGTTTTAGGACATAAAACCCAACATTTATATGTATAGATCTCTTTATGAATCTAATTAATATGTCTAATATTTGAATCATATTTAAATATATCTCTCTTATCTAATTTAGATTATAGATCACATCTATAATTAACCATTATATATTAATTTCATTAATGTAAAATTCTTTCGTTTGATTTAAACAATTTAAATAATTTCTCATTACTATTCTTTAGTGATCTAACAAGGGGACCTTATAGACCTACAAATTAAAAGTTCCAATGATATGAGATTAATTGATTAAACTCCTTTAATCCAAGTAATCAATATTCATTAATTATCGATCACTTCGCTAAAGATCGATAGTTGCACTCTTCGCACTGTAGATATATTTTTGTGTTCATGGATACAACCAATTAACAGTGAGTCGACCCTTCACAAATTGCTCATGAATACAACTAGGTCAAATTACCGTTTCACCTCTGCAGTTATATCTAACTTTTTAAATATTAGATTCCTCTAATGAACAAATAATTTATAGGTCAATTATAAACTAACACCTCTTGGGCCAATGAGAGGTTGAGCATTGTTTAAGACCTGGAATCAACTGTTAAGGGAGCAATTTATCTACTTTCTTAAGGAATGGAAAGGAGTGAACCTCCTGTTTGTTAACCACATACTGTTCAAGTGACATCATATAACCTTGGATCTTAGTTTATTGGATTGAATTATTGATGTTTAAATGTCAAATAAAACATATCTTATTTTGTTAGATAAATAATTTGTGTTGACAAAACTACAAACCATGAGACACACTAGATTTAGGACATCAATCTCAACATAATTAACATAGCATCAACTTCTCAAATTAGGACTCCAAAACCCTAATTTTTGGCCAATTTCTGTATCCTTACAGTCTAGAAAAAACTGCCCTGTCAAGGGAAGTCTATGAACGCATAAACAATGTAGTCAAACAATTAGTCATTTTTATGACGCACAAAAGACGACGGTTTGCCACCTGTAGGACCCTCTCAGGTTTGCACTTTAAATTCCGATTTTCTACTCTATTTTTTGGAACTTTTCACAGCAAAAGAAATTTCACGATCGATAGAAACTTACATAACCCGTTTTACAAACAATTTGCTAAAAAACAACGATCTTTTATATTGATCAAATCAAAGTAAATTGCAGTAAATCTAATGCCCAAACTCTGAAACATCTATTATACAAAAACCATCCATATATTTTCAAGAAAAATGGATAAAACACCCACCATTTTTTTGTCTTTCTTTCTAACAATGAAAAATTGAAAGCAAGACATGACTCTAATACCAATTGAAGGGATCGAATCCCATGCGAAAGTGTGCGAACGCCCATGCTTCAAAATTCGTTGAAAAAAACAAAAACAAAAACCAATTTAAGCATATTGTAAATTAAGTAGAAGTTTTGAAAAACTTACTTTTGAAGACATTTCTTCAAGTAAAATCTCTAGTAAATGTGTTTCAAACATTACCACTAACGAATCCCCACTATTCCCATGTAGAATTATGGCATGTGGGAGCCCTTTTGGAAGAGTGATGAGAGGAATGATTTTTTTTAGAGAGAATTTTTCTTTTTTTGTAAAAGCCAGAGAGGAAGCCACAAAAGAAAATCAATTTTTTTTTACATTGAGTTAAGAGAGAGGGTTAGTTACGCTTCTCTCCCACTGACTCCTCGTAAACTCTCCACATGGAGAGTTATTTTTATCTAATATATTATTAAATTAAATCATAATTTAATTTTAAATAATTAAATAATATTTAATAAATCTAATATATTACATTTAATTAATTAAATATCATATATTTAATTAATATTATAATTAAATGATATTTAAATNTATAATTTCAATAGGAATATTATTCATTTTAATTTTAACCTATTGTTGTAATATAAATCTAATTTATATTATTTAATATTTGAATCTCATTTAAATATTTTAATTTTCTCATATAATAAAGTTTAACTTTGAATCTAATTCAAAATTAACTTTATAATATAATGTATCTATATATATTATATTAATTGTATCATATACAATTATATTTTCCAAATAATTTGAACAATTCAAATTATTCAAAACTTTAGCAATTTTATTTTTTTATCTTTAGTGAGCTAGTGGGGAGACTTAATGGACCTATAGATTAGAAGTTTCAATGATATGTGATTAATTAATTAAACTCTTTAATTAAATTAATCAATATTCAAACGATCTTCACTAAAGCCCACAACTGCACTCTTTGCACTCTTTATTTGTCCGTGAATTTAACCGCTACCAATAAGTTAATTCTTTATGAGTTGTCGATAATTATAACTAGGTCAAATTATCGTTTTACCTATATAATTAACAACTTGAGACTAAAACAAGAAGAGATCCCATTATTCAAAAATCTCTCAAACTAAGAAAAAAAGAGATCCATTATTCAAGACTCGGAGTGAGCACGTAAGGAAACAACTCCTTTGCGAAACACCCTTTAGTGATGGTTTTGAATAATGGAGGAATAATGGAATTAACGTCCACAAACATAGCCTTTTGGAATAAAACGTCAACAAACATAGCATGTTACGCCGACAGGTGGCAACCTGGCTTTTCCAACAGCAGACAAGTGGCGTTGGGCCATCACGTGATCATCACGCGCACTTTCAAACTCTTCCAATTTACCAATTTACCCTCTCCCCATGCTAGCCGTTGCAACCCCTTTTCTCCCGCTATAGTGGCATGCGATGGAACCCTCCAAGGCCTTCCAAATTCAGGAGGACAAAATAGTAACTTTGCGCTCTCTTTTCCCTCTCCTCTCTCTCCCGACTGTAGTTTTGCCCCTTCCGTGGTCAATCAAAATCCACCAAATATTTGAAGCCTTTTCTCCTCACTCACACTCTCACTGCAACTCTCTCTCTCTCTTTCCCCTTGGTTTCGCTGAGATTCTTCTTCCTAGGGTTTAGGTTTTGGCTGCGGTTTCCATGGCTTCTTCGTCCTCTGATCCTGGCTTCAAACACGAACCCGGTGCCTGTAGCGCTGCTGCTGCTGCTGCCGGAAGAGGAACGGCGGAATCTTCCGAGGTTGTAATGGCGAATGATCAGCTTTTACCGTACAGAGGGTTGAAGAAAGCGAAGAAAGAGAGAGGTTGCACTGCAAAAGAACGCATCAGTAAAATGCCTCCGTGTGCTGCTGGAAAAAGAAGCTCTATATACCGCGGAGTCACTAGGTAATTCTGACATCAAGCAGCTTTGTAGTTTGGCGTGCGTTTGATTACTTATAAAATGGAGAGGTCTTTTCTTCTTTCTTTCATGTTTGTTTGGAAGTGATTGAGTTTAATTAGCTCACAGATTATCGAAAAATTAATCGGAGAAGTATAGAATTGTTGCTCACTGCTAGCAGACTAATTTGATACAGTGTGAAGAATTTGCTGTTCATTCAATCGGAAAAGAGTCGAGTCTTTGTTCATATAGGGAAATTTTGATGCTATGGGACAAGGATACGATCAAGTGACTCTTTGCATGGGTGTATTTTGGAAACTTGAGCTAATGGCTACTGCAGTCTTATGCCATACTATCACGCCTTAGTTACGCAAGAAAATAGAACCCAAACTTGGTAATTCTCACGTTGGTGAAAGATAGAGTTACTGAAAGGGCTTAATGATTAACGGCATCTTAAGTAGAGTTAGACATAAGAGAAAATTTTCGGATAGTGCTGATCTGTCTAGGAGGTGCGATATATAGGACCATAGTTATTGAGTTCATGAGGTGAGCCAGGGATTTTTTTTATGACTAATAAGATTACAAAATGTATACTTATTGCGCATTGCAATCATCATTATGCTGAAGTCGCCCACCACATTTGGTACCGTATCACGTCATAAGATGATCAATTTTGTTTTTAACTAAAAAAATTGCTTTCTTATCTTTTATCTAGCGAGCATTAATTACCTGACATTATTTGTTATGTACGCCTCTTTTTTATCTTGACCTTTTTCTCCGCTGACTAGCGCCTGTGAATGGTTTGATGATATTAGGCATAGATGGACTGGTCGTTATGAAGCTCATCTTTGGGATAAAAGTACTTGGAACCAGAACCAGAACAAGAAGGGAAAGCAAGGTCTCTCTCTTTCTCTCACACACACACACTTGCACACACGAATATCAGTGTGAAAACCAATCACCGATTTGCTTTGGAGTACCGAGTACTGACACCATTTTTATCTTTTGTTTTCTATTTAAATGTGCATGGAACTTCTGGCATATGATTGATCATTCCAGTGTATCTGGGTAAGTTAGTATCCTGGTCCATTTTCCTCCATATTGTTTTTAACATTGACTTATACTTGATTATTTTTCCCTCTACACTTTAATAATGAATAACGTGAATTTACAGGAGCATATGATGAAGAAGAGGCTGCTGCTAGGGCATACGATTTGGCTGCCTTAAAATATTGGGGTCCTGGGACTCTTATTAATTTTCCAGTGAGATGTTGTTTAGTCCCCTTTCCTTCAAGAAAAGGAAAAATACCAGATAGAAATTGATTCTTTCATGACCATAATGTCTCAATAGTTATTTTTATGTATACTTTGAAGCATGTATTTTTCTTTTTGATCCTTGGTCTTACAGTATTGGAGTTGCTTCTAATTTAAATTGTGTTGCACTTTCTAGCTTTTAAAAAATCGTATTAAACGTGGAGGTTCTAGAATATTACTACCTTACAGAGCTTTGGAAAAAGTAGTACATTATCTAGAGAAGTATCTCCAGTATCCTACTTGTATGCTTTGTTCTGCTTGACTTTTCTTTGTGTAATAAGAAATGATGGAACACAACTGCATTTTGCAGGTGACTGATTATACAAGGGATCTTGAAGAAATGCAGAATGTTTCAAGAGAGGAATACCTTGCATCTCTAAGGAGGTAGGTAGAAACTGTTGAAGCATCTATTGTGATACAATCAGCTGCTGCTCATACAATTGTATACTTTTCAGAAAGAGCAGTGGATTCTCCAGGGGAATTTCCAAATATCGTGGTCTCTCAAGGTATTTTTTCCTCGTTATAATGTTAATTGTTAACCTATCAACCTTATTTACAGGTTGAAGAATTATTTGTTTGTGAGGTATATGTTAAAAAAATCATGATAAAGCATGTTGACCTCTTCTGTGTCCTCGTGATAATTCATAAATATATAGGTTATGATTTTATAATTTTAATGCCTAGTGACCAAAACTGTTATTATATTATGCAATTCTTTTCTTTTCTTTCCTTTTTTTTTTTTTTAAAAAATAAATATATGTAAACTGGGCTTCCATAAAGAAAAGTTGAAAGAATACAATAATGAATACAAATACAAGAAGACAGCTGATCCAAAGGAGGCATACAAAACATCACATTACAAGCATTTTTTTTAGGGTTTTCCATTTTATGCCCTTTTATTGTTTCATTCTTTCTGAAAAGTTCGGTTATCCAAAAAAAAAAAAAAAAAAAAAAAAAATCTTATTATGAAACTCTAAATCTTTAATTCTTATTATAGAAGTGGCTGGAGGTGTAGAACCGACGTGTGGAATGTGTTGGTACATTGCACTAGTGCAACCAAGAGTAAATAGTGACAATTCAATTTTGATTTCATGGGTTTGTTAGGATACTAATGATATAATGATTTAGAGGAGATGGCTTTAATATTCTTTTTAAGGAAAAGGAGCTAGTCAAGTTGCTAGAACTGGAAGTTTTTAGGAAACATGATTGGAGGCGTGGTTCAAAAAATTGGTAGAGTTTGATATGGTCATAGACACAGTACGAAGAAATTATGAAAAGGATAAACTTGCATGTTATTGACCAAACCTAGATTGTATTGGCTTTGACTCAGGAAAACTTGCACTGTGTCATACTCTTCAGTTAAGATGGTACATGCAACAATATGTTGCTGTGTATTGAAGGGGAACCTAGTTTTGATGTTAAGATTGGACCTCCTGTTATATGTAAACTTGATTATATGTCATATTTGGATAATCCTTTCATTGAGGAGAAGAAACGACACCTTCAATTTATTAGAGCTCTCTTTTGGAACCACATTTAGCGTGGAGGAACATTAGACCTTCAACAACTTAGAAAATATGTTTACTACTTTCTTTTTACGTACCATTTCCTTTGTCAGCCGGGAATCTCTTAATTAAATTCCATTCTCCTATCAACCATTACAATTTAAACGTTCTTAGCTCCAATTGGAAGAGGTTTTGTTTTTTGTTTGTTTGTTTTGTTTTGTTTTTGTTTTTTTTGTTTTTTTTTTTTTTTTTTTTTTAGAAACTTATATATATTTCATCAAAAGGCAGAAGAACGAACAACCTAAAGGTAAGGGGTTGAGAAAACCCCTCCCGAAGGAACTAATGAAGGAGAGCCTTCCAACTGTTAGATATCATCAAAAGACTATAATTACAAAAAAGATTGGTATAGTTAGTACACCACCACGAGGTTGTATGTTGAACAAGAGCCCGAAAAGAATCAAAAGAAGCATACTTATTTTAAAAAATGAGACTATTCCTTTCATTCCATAAACACCACAAGAGAGACCACAGAACGTTCCCTTTGAAAAGGCGTGGCTATGCAAGCCTTCAAGGAACCAATTCTCAATTTTGTAGGGGAGGAAACCCACCAAACCAAAAGTACCGATCAAAAGGGACCAAGCCTTGGTTGCAAACTCACAATGTTGGAAAAGATGGTCCAAGCTCTCCTCACTTTTCAAACAAAGGCAGCAAATGGAGGTGGACAAGTGGCTATTTTTGAGCTTTTTTCTGGAATTTGTCATGAATATTTAGGCTTCTATAAACAAGGACCAAAAGAAGTATTTTAACTTTTTTGGGCATGTTAAGCTTCCAAATAAGCTTCACCGAAGGTAACGTGAAGGAGGGGGACCTCTTAACAATGTTAAGGAAAGTGGCTTTGATCGTGAAATTCCCAGAGGCATCAATCTTCCACCTAATAGAATCATGACAATCCTGCAGAGCCCAAGAATTAAGAGTTTGAAGAATAGCAATCATTTCGCCAGCCTCCCTATCAAAAATACCTCTTCTAAGGCCCAAATCCCAAGCTTGACTAGAGTCACACCAGCAGTCCGCAATCGCAGCATCTTTTTTCAAAGAAATAGAGAAGATGTCAGGAAATTTTTGAGCTAGAGGTTGAGGATCACACCACTTATCCAACCAAAATCTGATCATTTTACTGTCACCCACCTTTGAAAGGGCTTGGCTTCCATCCCTTTTTTGTTCTTTCATATCATTTGTGAAATTGGTTGGTTTTCCATTTTTTAAGAAATCTTTTACTTTTTATACGTCTTTTGATTGTGCATCTCTATCATCATCATCTGAATAGTTTCACCTTGCTTCCTGCAAATTAA
The DNA here is from genome assembly GCF_009727055.1 of Benincasa hispida. NCBI lineage: Eukaryota > Viridiplantae > Streptophyta > Magnoliopsida > Cucurbitales > Cucurbitaceae > Benincasa > Benincasa hispida. The sequence continues at coordinate 77,845,415 of NC_052359.1, forward strand.
TATATTGCTTATTTACTATCCTGCAACTGATGCCATTTCTTTAGAGTCCTTTGAGGTAAAATAAGATTATTGAATCCGTTGATCATTTTCTTTCTTTTCAATTTCCATTTTTCACTTCCACTTGCAAATGCTCTTTGTATCATTGAAATTCTGATTTAGAGCGTAATATTTACATATTATTATGCCTTCACATGAATTCTTAATATACATGATGCACACTTGAAGCCTTCATTTTGTTGATCTGTGTTAACTTTGTTGGTGCTTTTGTAAACTAGTCGATGGGATCCTTCATTTGGTCGTATGCCGGGCCCTAATTATGTTAACAGCATAAATTATGGTAAGTTGTCTTAAATTATTATTATATCATGTCTCTAGCTTCAATGATAGTTCTCTCGTTGAATTTCTTTTATCACCGAGTTTCCTTAAAAGTGGACAAGACTTTTTCCATATGGATAATAAATAGTGCCTACCCTGCAATGTAATTTTAAGGTGCTGGAGATGATCAAGCAACTGAAGGTGAATTCGTCCACGGCTTCTGCATTGAAAGGAAGATTGACTTAACAAGTCACATTAAGTGGTGGGGGCCCAACAAAATTCGCATTGCTGGCTCAAAGTCATCAGAAGACGACAAAAATAGTTGTGCTGGAGAAGTTGGCAGTGAACTCAAAGCCCTGGGACAGACTGCCCGTCCTACAGAGCCATATGAGATGCCCTGTTTGGGTACATTACATGGAGTAAAGAAGGCTGCTTCCAAGGTCTCTGCTTTAAGCATTTTGTCACGGTCAGCAGCCTACAAGAGTTTGCAGGAGAAAGCTTTGAAATTACAGGAAATTAACAACGAGAATGATGAGAACGAAAATAAGAACACTGTTAACAAGATAGATCATGGGAAAGTGGTTGAAACACATACAAGTCATGGTGGTGATCCGAGCGAGAGATATGGGGTTGCTTTTGGAACAAGTGGTGGATTGCCACTTCAGAGAAATATGTTCCCCTTGACTCCATTCTTAACAGCACCTCTTCTTAGCAGTTACAACACTGTCGATCCTTTGGGAGATCCGATTCATTGGACATCTCTCGTTTCGGTTCTTCCTACTGGACTTTCTCGTACGGCCGAGGTTAGCACATATACTATCCTTTGTTTTTAGGGTGTATTTGAGACGTCTTTTAGAAGGATGAAAAGTACTCCTAGTTGAAGAAAATTTTGTGTTTGGTTTCATCTTAAGAGGTGATTTCTGAAATTTCAAAAACAACCTAAAAACATTTAGAGCGCTTTGGAAACAAACATTTGATTATAGTTTTCTCCGAAAATGATTTTATAGGCTATTCTCAAAGCACATTCCGGTTTCACTCATAGTCATTGTTAATGGTTCAGTCTGCAATTAAAGTAATCCCAACGGTAGAAGATGAAGACATAATTTTAGTAATATGTTGCTTTAAGTCCAAAGGCACGTGGAGAACTGTTATTCCCTTCTTATATAACCCTCGGTTCTATAATGCAGGTTACAAAAACTGAAACCTCTTCAACTTACACTCTGTTTCGGCCTGAGGAATAAAGTTCAAGGAATTTCTTGCACACCCCTACAATGACTTTTGAGTTGAACTCAGTTGGACTGGGTTTCTGTGCTGATATTGCAGCATGTCTAGATGCGAACAAGCTTTAAGGAACAAGGCTTTACTTAAATCACGTTACGCTCAAGCACACGTTAGACATTGTACATACATCACCTGAGGCCTCTCTCGATATTTCTAAAATGCAAGAGGCAATGAATATGGTCTCGAAAGGAACCCCATACAGTTGAAGAAGAAAGGAAAATATCAAGTCTGAGAAATATCACACGTCTGTTTTATATCATGCATATGCATCTCTATCTATAGTTAGTCATATAAATTTGTGACATTTTATCCAGTTATCGATATCAAGATCTCGCTGCTGTTTTCCCACTTTGGTTGTTGGATTGGGACGAGAATTATTTTATAATCATTCTATTTTTTTCACCTAATATTAGTGCTTTACACCCAGTTATCCGGTGAACATGGTTGGAAGGGTAGGAATGGCTGGTGTCATGGTCATGCTTGTCCAGGGCATGTTGTCCATGGCTGCATGCTTGTCTCCACCTCTTTTTACCATGCTTTCATCCTATGTATTTCATTTTGCTAGTTAGTTTATTTTTTATGTACTTTTTTTAGTGTATGACAATTCGTCCGTTTCCATATACACGGGTGGGGATGTCTTTTTGTTTAGAATGCACTATATGAGGGTAAGATTAATCATATCTTCATATCTAGAGTAGTATGCTCTAAAGCCGCCGTTGTTTATTGCTTTCTAGCCTATTACAACGTTTCTTTGTTCAAATAATGCTTTCAAACGTTTGCAAAAATCTTTTCCTCTAAATCTGTTTTCTAAAACCGTCTTCTTCGAAATGGGGATGGAGGTTGTGAGAGGCACTTCGTGTGCCATCGGCGATCCGAATTCGAATTGGCTGACTTGTTATTGAGAGGGAACAAGTGTCACACAATCGCTAAGTGAAGCTTTTGAAAGGGTGATTGTGATAGTTGGTATTGAGTCAAGTCAGCTCGTGATGTTGAAAAGTTGTGATCATGTCTGTTAAGAAATAGTTGGGCACGTCTCATGTTGATTGGTTGGGAAGAGGAAATGCTCCATTTAATAGAAGTCTCTGATCAGGTTCGATTCTTAGAAACTCATTACAAGAAGTCTCTGACAAGGCCAATGAAATCGACGTGGTGGTTGGTCGCTTGAATGGGATGCCCGTCAAGGAATTGTTAACAAGGGTTGAGACCCTAGAAGCAAGGGCAATGAGAACTGGCAATTTCGAGCATGGAGATGGCTTGTCGGGCTCTGTTGTCCCTATGGAAGAGTGTGTCGAAGAACTAGATAGCTTGTAAAAAGCAATAATTCAGATGGTGATTGAGTTATCTATAGAATTGTGAGCCACTCTCGATGTCGTCCAGGCAGAGATCGTGGACATCAGTGCTAGAGTTAATCTCACCATGAGAGTGGTAGGAAACCAGAACCCAATTGGGGTTGCAATCCAATTTAACAGGGTAGAAGTACCCGATCCTAAGCCCTTCTGTGGATCATAACCAACCCTTTAAAGACAACCCTCTAAAGACAATTACTGACAATTACCCCCCTTTTCGAATTATCCTCCTGATCTGAGAAGAAGTGTGACGATAGCGATCGCCAACCCTCTAAAGATGGTTACCGCCAACATACCTCCATGAACCTGCCCCTAGTACTTGATAAACAGTTCATATCTTATATAGATAATAACCAAATAGACAATAAACATCAAACATTCAGATGCATATATAACAAGACACCTTATATACACGTAGACTATGATTAAAAGATCTAGTAGGTTTAACTACAACCATTGCTCAAACTTTTACTCTGACTCCCCACAACATGAACTTATGGCCCAAGTTAAATAAAGATATGATGAGCCATCTAAACTGCAAATTCTTCGAGGTTCTTGAGAAGTGATTAACTGAGAGAATTACTAGGCCTTGGGACGTCGATCACTACTTGGGGAGGAAAACATTAAAAAGAGTGAGCTGAAAATGCCAACTGAGTGACTTCTTTTAAAGAAACATGCTTTATGAATACATAACATAAACAAGCATAACATAAAACATTTACATACTCAATCTCATGGTTTAGAAATGAAAATGTGAAAACATGAATACATAGTATGGAAACCCTAGAATAAAACTCATCAACACTCATTGTGAACATTCCTCTACTCCTTCGCCTAAACATGGGGGAGAGTCTTTTTGCTCAATCCCTAGTAACTTTAGTTGAGAGAGAGTTCTTTTGCTCGATCTCGTCAACATAGATCTTACATACACGTAGAACTGGATTGGATCTTGTTTACCTTACATACCTTCGGTAGCAAGGATCATCATATAGCTGAGTATTTTACCATACCAGCAAAGACCGTCATATAGTTGGGTACCTTACCATACCTTCCGTACGAATGCATAGGAGTAGGTTTTATATATCAAATGTACATATTAACATCATAAAATAACGTACTTACATGCTCAAGGGAATAAGTAAATAACTCTTTTAAATGCTAAAGCATGGTGTAAGACTCATTTGGAACGCATGGAGGTCACATGTAAAAACTGTTTTTAAGACATCGACATGCATTCATAATCGACTTCCATTACTTAAAACATTCGTTGGAAAATCAAGTTAGAACTAACCATCCGTTGGAAATTCATTAGTAAAACACTTAGCAACTATTTTAAAAACTGGTCGCTCACTGTCTTGAGTTACTCTCTCAAAGGATTGTAAGCCTCCTCTATACGCATATGTCCTATAAGAATGACAAGGGTCTTTGGTTAATATCTTAGCTCCCTATCAAGCTTAACTTATTATTCAAAGTAACGCATGCTAAGCCTCAATCTAGTTCGACGCATCCTCGGTATCCTAGTACTTAACGATCTTAACACGTTACTACAGTTAACCAAACTTTACCTTGCAATTATCTACGTGGGTGGCGGCTTGCACACAAGAGGCTTCTAGGCGTTAGAACGTGCCTGTCTCGCCTATGCGATGGATGCTCGCCCACATTATGCCTCAGGCGGTCAGCTGCTTGCTTATGCGTGGGTTGCAGCTGCCTGCTTGTTCATCCAACCAAATTCCAGATTTCACTTTCAGCTTAAATAACTCAAATTTTAGACATATTCTCATGAAATTTTCTTCTAAGAACGTATTCCTAAACATCTTAACTAGTTTACCTTAAGATTCCAGCTTCTAATTCTTTTTTACAAGCCCAGAATTCACCAAGCTTTACAACTCCGCGTGGCCTTAGATTCTTGAACACTTAGAGAAATTCTTCAATCTTCAACATGATTCCATGGAAATCTTCCTCCGGTAGCCTTGGTTCAACTTTTTCAAGTGTCAATTCGATAGAAACTTTCTGTCCTCAGCACATTCAAAATGCACAAACCAAGCTTCTTCAACTTCATCTTCCTTTTATACTAAGGTTACATACTCATAATACCCACACAAAGTGACAACTGGCGCACTAATTCATCTTTATGGCTTTTAAGCACGCCACTCAGCCCACTAATATGATGATTAAGCTGTAAGCTTAAGTCTTTCATCAACGCCTAAATTGCCGTCCCCGCTAGCCTTCCTCCTCGACCAACGCATACCACGACTAACGCCACATACCTTGCTCTTGTATCGCTAACCAACACATATCCTGGCTTGTCTTAGCCACTATGCTTAGGCCTTTTGCACATTGACACCTCCTTTAACTGCCAAAACTCCTCAATATCGACCATGTGTTCACCTAGCAGATTTAACTGCCCGTATACTATCCATCCCAGGCCTTCACGGGTCCGTAAAGGCCCTTGACGCATACCTTTTGGTACACCTAACCAATTCTATGCATAGGCTTTTAAGCTTATAGACGCTCATGTGTTCCTCACATTTACGTTTCTAATTCCTTTCTAAGTGTCAGGTCTCTTAACTTGCCTGAGCGCACAATTTCTAGCACTTAGGCAAAATCTTACTTCCCTTTTAACCTGGTGTCGAACCTACCTTCATCTGCCTTAGCTTTCCCAAAATTTTTCTAAGTGTTGGCTGTTCTTTACTACTCGAGATTACCCTCCTTTTCAAGACTTAGAAAATTTTCCCTCATCCCTACCTCACACACATACTCATTATAACTTCACACTATTTTCACTACTACAACATTATAGCCATTTGCTTGCAAGAATTAAAACACATAATTTGAGTAATTAAGCACATAATTAAGGAGGTTTAAACATGATTAACTAGTAAAATAGGGTTAGGGATTTAAAATTTACCTTCCCCTTAAAGAAATTTTGTCTTTGAAATTTTCCTTGAGCTCATCACGTGAACAAGTGTGGATATCTATTTTTCATTTGCTCCTCAGCTTCCCATATGACCTCTTCTACTCCATGATTCCTCCACAAGACTTTTACTGGCGGAATAGTCTTGTTCCTCAACACCTGCTCTTTCTTATCTAAAATCTGGACTTGTTCCTATTCATATGATAAATTCTCCTTCAATTTCGTTGGCTGATCTTGAAGAATATGAGTAGGATTAGAAACATATTTCCTCAATATAGACACATGAAAAACATTGTGTATCTTGGATAACTCAATAAGTAAAGCTAACCTGTAAGCTGCTAGCCCAACACGCTCAATTATTTCATAATGTCCTATATATCTTGGGCTCAATTTACCTTTCTTGCCAAACCTGAGTATTCCTTTCCACGGAGACAACTTTAAGAATACTCGATCCCCAATCTCAAATTTTAACTCTCTTCTTCTCTTATTTGCATAGCTCTTCTATTTATCTCGAGCCATCTTCAGACTTTCTCTTATTAACTTTACATTCTCTAACATTGTCTAGACCAGCTTTGGTCCTATCAACTATCTTTCACCAACCTCATTCCAGCAAACTGGAGTTCTATAGGTTCTCCCATACAAGGTTTCATATGGAGCCATGCCAATGCTGGAGTGGTAACTGTTATTATATGCAAATTCTGCTAATGACAAGTGTATATCCTAGCTACCTTTAAATGGTAACACACACATACCCTTAACATATCCTTCAATGTCTGGATCGTTCGTTCTGGCTGTCCATCTGTTTGTGGATGGAATGTTGTACTAAAATGCAACTTAGTACCAAGTGTCTCTTGTAAATTAAGCCAGAACTTCGAGGTAAACCTCGAATCTCGGTTTGATACAATGGACACTGGAGCCCCAAACTGGCTTACAACTTGATCAACATATATTTTAGCCAATTGATAAAGGATAGACGTGTTTTGATTGGCAAAAAATTTTCCGTCTTTTTTATTTTCCAAATGCCATTATAATCATTGGGTGTTTTGGGCAGACCAAAAAGAAAATTCATTGTCACATGCTCTTATTTCCACTCAAGTACTGGAAGTGGCTTTAGCAAACCTACAGGTCTCTAATGCTCTGGTTTAACCTGTTGACAAATCAAACATCTATCTACATAACTGGCTATGTCCTTCTTCTTTTCCGGCCACCACTAAGACTTCTTTAATGTACTGTACATTGCATTCTCCAGTGCCTCATTATCGGGAACATATAACCTGTCTTCCTTTATCAAAGATCCATCTTATCTCAAAGCAAAATTCAATCTTTGCTGCTGACTAACTTCCTCTATTAACTTCTTATAATTAGAGTCTGCTGATTGAGCACTGATTATGTCATCTACTAATGTAGGTCTCACTTGGAAATGAGCTATCATTTCTCTAAATAACCTACTGTCAATACTGCATTAGCTCTCTTAAACTCCTGTAATAACTTTCCCCTTAAAGAACTCAACACATCTCTAGGGTAGCTCGATTTCCTACTCTAAGCATCTGCGGCCTACATTAGCTTTACCTGGGTGGTAGTCAATGGTGAAGGATCCCTACGAAGAGTCCGCAGCGAAAGCGGATCGTTCCAATTTCCAAAATTTCATAGAATATTAAATTTTACAGTAAACATACATTATGCATCTAAAAACTACAACATGCATACACCAAGTAATAGAGAATAAATAAAATAGGGTTTAGAACCCTTACCTTTGAGGAATAGTCTTCAATGGATTCCTTTGATTTGATGAACACCACCACGAATGGCTACTTCGATATTCTTTGGATGAGAATCGAGTGGGGCTCTGGCTATTTTTTTGTGATATCTCTATGAGATATTTTTTTGTCTTTGTATCTCTTCAACACACAGAAAGAAGAAGATCGTAAAAAAAAAAAACTAATTCCCCACTATAGAATATGGAGAGAAAGAGGGGGAAGTTACGACTCCCTCCAATTAATTATTTCAAAAATAATAAAATAAAATAAAATAAATTAAAAAAACATAATTTATTTTAATAAATAATTTAATATATACATATTTATAGGATAAACAATTTATCATATAGTATATATATATATATATATATATTAAACTATATGTTATATAAAATATAACATATAACCTATAGTTTATATATTGTACAAATACAATATAACCTATAGTTTCTTTTCTCTCACCAATGACATTTAATATAAATAATATTTACATTAAATTTAACAATATGAATCCAATTCATATAATTAATATTTGAATCATATTCAAATATTTATTCTCTCATTAATATTATAATGTATCAAATACATTATAGTAATTATATCATGTATAATTAAAATTTAATCAATTATATCATATATAATTAATTTCCTCAATTAATTTGAACAATTCAAATTAATTCAAAAACTAATTTTCATTAAATCCCGTTGAGCTACCGAGGAGACTTCATGGACCTGTAGCTTGAAGTTCCAACAATATGTGAATAATTAATTAAACTCTTTAATTAAATTATTCACCATCTGTTAATTGTTGGGTACTCCACTAAAGACCGATAGCTGCACTATTCGCACTACAGATATATTTCTGTGTCCCTTGGATATAACCAATCAACAATACAATGACCCTTCACAAATTGCTCGTAAGTACAGTTGGAACAAAATTATCATTTTTTCCCTGTAGTTATATCTAACTTCTTAAGTACCACTGATCCCTCTAATGAACAATAAATTATAGTCAAACTATGACCAAATCCCTCTCGGATCAGGAGAGGGTGTGGTGTCACATTGTTCAAGCCTCGAAATCAGCCCTTAAAGGAGTAATTTATCTACTTACCCCGACATTAGGGAAGAAGTGAATTCCCTCTTGTGTAGCTATGTTCCTAGCTCTCTAATCAGACAAATCCCCAAAATGGTAGGCTTATTGAGTTGGTGGTCTGACCACTCTCACCTATACAAATCAAAGAATCGCTCTCAGGGGCAGGAGTTCACAACTCACTCAGGATTTAGGTCATACGGTCATTCTGGTGAAATGTAAGTCTCTATTATGAACGACGTTATATAATAAGACTAAACATTTTGTGGTTCGGTCTTATACAAACTTCTTTGTATAGAATATCCCTGCTCACATGTCTCCACATGAATGATCAGGATCAGATCATTTGTAGCACTTTACAACAATTGTAACATCTATAAAGTGGGCCATACTCGTTCACCAGGATAAGGTATCCGACCTTATCTATCTACTACAGACCATTTAGGTTATCACTTAAACATGATCCACTCATATGTCTCTACATACATGTTTAAGCTACAAGATAACCTTGGATCTTAGTTTATTGGTTTATGGTTAATGCAACTCAAAAAATGAAATAAAACATTACATATTTCATTCCATAAATAAAATGTTTGTACATAAAAATTACAAACTATAAAATCCTATGAGATTTAGGGCATCAACCTCAACAATCTCCCACTTGACCTAAAGCTAGTGGGGTGTACAATGTAAAAGTCAAACTAAAACACAAAGTGTACAAATGATAAACTAGGGCATAACACGCCCAGTATAAGTCTTCCACTTGCTTTAGTCTAAATGTGGCATGTCCCATAGATCCATACTCTGTAGGTGTCCTTCAAACACCTTAGCCGTGAGGGCCTTTGTATATGGATCAACAACTTGTGTTTCAATGTTATCTGCATGACGATCACGTCTCCTTGATGCACAATCTCTCGGATGAGATGATACTTCTACTCTACGTGTTTCCCAGCTTGTGACTTCTAGGCTCTCCAGAATTAGCCGCCACAACACCATTATTATCACAATAAAATGTGATGGACTTTGACATGTCTGGAACGACTTCCAGATCAGTCAAGAATTTCTAGAGTCAAACAACTTCCTTAGTAGCTTCGCAAGCTGCTACATACTCAGCCTCCATGGTAGAGTCAGCAATGCACCCTTGCTTGGTGCTCCTCAAAATGACTACCCCTCCTTTAAGAGTGAACACTGATCATGATGTGGATTTCTTAGAATCTTATCAGTCTGAAAATTAGAGTCCGTATATCTTGTAAGGATCAGATCCTTAGAACAATACACGAGCATATAATCCTTCGTTCTCCGTGGATACCTGAGGATATTCTTAAAGACGGTCCAGTGATCATATCCTAGATTAGGTTGATATCTATTGACTATCCCTACCACGTAGCAAATGTCAGGTCGAGTACATAACATTGCATACATGGCTGCCAACAGCCGATGCATTGGGGATCCGTCTCATTTTCTCAACCTCTTAAGGTGTCTTAGGACACTGTTTCTTAGACAATATAGCTCCATGCCTAAAAGGTAATAAACCTCTCTTGGAGTTCTGCATCAGATACTTGACAAACATCTTGTCAATGTATGATTCTTGAGACAGAGCTAGCATTTTGTTCTTTCGATCTCTAAAGATCTGAATTCCTAGAACAAACTGAGTATCTCCCAAATCTTTCATTTGGAATTGGGTCGCTAGCTAGTACTTAACTTCAGTCAGTAGACCTACATCATTCCTAATGAATAGGATATCGTCTACATATAATACTAGAAAAGCTACTGAATTGTTGATAATTCTCTTGTATACACAAGGCTCACAACATTATGATAAAAGCCATAAGATTTGATCATAGTATCAAATCTTATGTTCCAAGATCGAGAAGCTTGCTTCGGTTCATAAGCCTGCAAACCTTTTGCTCTTGACCTTGGGTTATGAATCCCTCGGGCCGCTCCATATAAATGGTCTCCTCAAGATTTCCATTCAGAAAGACAGTTTTGATTTCCATTTGCCAAATATCATAGTCATAATATGAGGCAATGGATAAGAGGATTCTAATAGGCTTTAGCATGGCAACAGGTGAGAAAGTCTCCTCATAGTTGGCTCCTTCAACTTGGGTATAACCCTTTGCCATTAGTCTAGTCTTGAAGGCTTGCACCTTTTCATCAGCACCCCGTTTCCTCTTGTAGATCCATTTTCAACCTATAGGTTTATCCTCATCAGGTAGATCTAAAAGATCCCAAGCCGAATTGAAGCACATCGACTCCATTTCGAGATCCATAACTTTGATCCATTCATCTTTGTCAACATCCTCCATTGCCTTCTTAGACAATGGATCCTCAACATCTCTGTCAGCTATTATAGCTAAGATTTCTGTTAAACCCATGTAACGGGCAGGTGAGTTCGCAACCCTCTCACTGCGTCGAGGCTCCCTCAACATTTGAGGTGGATTTGATATACTAAGTGATCCAACTTCAACAACTTTTTTGAGGTGTTGGGTTCTTCAACAACTCTTGTTGAAGGTTCAGTAGATCCTTTAGAAAGTTCATTCAACACGACATTACTGCAGGGCTTGTGCTCCCTTATGTGGTTTTCTTTCAGAAAAGTAATGTTTGTCGACATAAACACTTTATTTTCTTTAGGGTCGAAAAAGCAACCACCTCTCATTCTTTTGGGGTAGCCTAAATATAGGCACAGTTTTGAATGAGATTCCAATTTCTTAAGATTTTTCTTAAGCATATGTGCTAGGCAACCCCAAATTCTGAAATGACGTAAACTAGCTTTACGACTATTCCATAACTCCAAAGGTTTTCTTGTAACACATTTGGATGGAACACAGTTTTAAATATACGTTGCAGTCTATACTGCCAAACCTTAAAATGAATCAGGTAAGGAAGCATAACTTACCATAGACCGAACCATGTCCAACATGGTTTGATTTCTCCTTTCTGATACACCATTCTATTGAGGTGTACCAGGTGTTTAGAGTTGGGATACAATTCCATGCTCTATCAAATAGTTATGGAATATTAAATCCAAAAACCCTCTACCTCGATTAGATCGAAATGTCTTAATTGTTTTATTTAATGCATTTTCAACTTTTGCCTTGAACTCTTTGAACTTTTCAAAGAACCCAGACTTATGTTGCATTAAATAAAAATATCCATATCTTGAATAATCATCAGTAAAGGTGATGAAATATTCAAAATCTCCCCTTGCTTTGACATTCATCGAACCACAAAGGTCTGGATATACAAGCTTTAAAGGTTTTTTGGCCCTGTGACATTTTCCAGTAAAAAGTCTTTTAGTCATTTTGCCTTCAAGGCATGACTCACACACAAGTAAAGAATTTTCTTCTAACTTGCTTAGAAGTCCATTCTTCACCAATCTCTCAATCATATTGAGATTGATGTGTGCTAATCTCAGGTGTCAAAGTTGGGCATTATCTTTAGGAGAAATTCTAAGTCTTTTATTTTTAGTTATTGTAGTTTTAAACATTTTAGTGTTATGAAAGACTTTAGATGCTAACGGTCTTAGCACATATAATTTATTTTTCAGTTCAGTTGAACAAATATTGACACTATTCTTTGAAACAAACACTTTATTTACAAAGAAGTTTATACAAGATGATTGTTCAAGTAAACCCTTTACAGAAATTACGTTCCTCTTCAAACCAGAAACTACATATACATTTTCTAACAAAATATATCTATTCTGTAAAGTTAATTGGAGACCTCCCACTACCACAATTGAGACGACGTACCCAGTTCCAATCCTATTGGGTTTTATGTCTTAAAACTCGTGGTTTGTAAACAATAAAACTTATTATGAAAATTCAAGAAAAGTTGTTATTGAATATATAAATTGCTTCTTTTGTTTTAGAAATAAATCCAATAAACTAAAAGATCCATGACTATTACATGAATACTTGAACTTTATGTAGAGACATAAAAGTGGATCAGGTTCGAGTAAATAGTCAAAATGATTTATAGTATATGAATAAGGTTGGGTGCCTTATTCTGGTAACACTATTGGATGCAGCCCGCTCTATAGTTGTTACAAGGAGTTGTAAAGTGCTATAGACGAAGTGATCCTGATTCGTACATGTAATGACATAAGGAGTGGGGGCGTCCTATGCAATGAGTTTGTACAAGATCGGACCATGAAATAAGTCACTCTTACTTTATAATGCCGTTTACTGTTTAAGACTGACTATTTCAAAGCGATGACTTAGGTACATTGACCTTAATCCTGAGTTAACTATGAACTCATGTTTATTCGGGATTATCCTTAGATTTGCATAGGTGGGGGTTGGCTCAACAACGCCGACTCAATAAGCCTCCCATTTTAGGGGTAAGACTGGGTAGATAGGTGGGGACATAGTGAAGGAACTCTTATACAAGAGTACCTTTGAACGGAAGTGGATCTTTCCAAAGACATTGTGGCAAAATTACCACATTTATATTCAAACATACAAATATGTATCAAACTATAAATTATCGGTATGCTTTAAGATAAAATAATAAGAGAACAAGAAAACTTACCAATCGAAGAACCTTTCTTCACAGTAAATCTCGCTCTCTCCAAGGAACGGGTGCTCTCACTCTCGCTGGAATGTCAAGCTATCGTTCAGTAACACCACCGGTCGTCTACCACGAATGGCCTCC